>NC_025996.2:136647416-136812968 GCF_000442705.2 Elaeis guineensis
TTAGTGGCCGTTCCCTCTTGACAAATTTCCGTATCTCGCACTCTACAATAACAATTCAAGCCAGTACGTCCGTTACCCCATCCAACGAGTAAGAAATACCTCATGCTACGACCACTAAATTAAAGAAGAGCAAAGTAGAAGAGACTTGTGGGCCAAATGATTACGATACACATCATAATTCCATCCTCACCGCAGACCTGGACCTGCTATCCTGTTCCCTCCCTTCTCTCCCAAATTCTGAAATCTCCCTCTGTTTCCACTCCTTTTATCCGACCCAATTCCATTCATCGATCCCTTTCCTTAAAAACTATGATTCCGTACCAAAGCACCTTCCTTCCTTCACTACTTTTAGCAGCTTTCTTCTTCATCTCCACCGAAGGCTGTAACCGGAGTTGCGGCGAGAACAGCGTCGTCCCCTATCCCTTCGGCTTCTCCCCTGATTGCCTATCCTCCTCAACTGCAACAGCACGGCCGATATCCTACTCGGCGGATTTCCCGTCCTGAACTTCACATCCAAGAGTGTCCTCGTCTCCATCCCGGCGAGCTGCGACCGCCCGATCCAGGACGCGCAAGACCTCTTCGGGAACAACTATGCGATGATGTTGGGGAACGGGTTGTTCCTGCGGAACTGCAGCCCCGCGCCTCACCATGCCTCTTCCCCAGCGAACTCATTTCTGAGCGATTAGATCTCGCAAAATGTGGACACAAGGGTGAGAACATAAGCTGCTACTCTAACGGAAACGAAGGATGGGTATCTATCCAAAGACATCATCACCGAGACTAAGTGTGAATCGTTGTTCATCATGGCGAGGTACAACGGATTATCAAGTCCAGCCGGAGCTGTGTTCGGTGAGGCGGAGATCGGGTGGTGGATGGACGGCGGCGAGTGCCGGTGCTCCGCCAATGCGACGTGCACACGTGTGAATACTGCGGTGCCCGGGGAAGACGGGGTACAGGCTCGTGTGACCAGGGTTCTTTGGAGACGGGTTCCGCGCCGGCGACGGCTGCCGCGAAGGTTAGTTCCCTCTTCTCTGGTTCCGTTATGATGCTCCGCGAGTGCACTGGAGTGGTTCACTCAGAATGATTCTAGCGTTACGTTGGCGTGACCGTGACGTGACCGTGACCGTGACTTGAGGCGCGGTGGATCGGAACCAAGGCGCTCACGAGCGGATGGTCGAAGAAGATGATAAAATATGATTTGCTCTGTCAATTCGATCTATATTTAATTTATCATAAAAAAAATTTAAATTTAGATTAAATAATTTAGAGTTGGAGAATATCGATCAATTCTCGTCACGCGACTTACAGTCGAAAATACCGACGACCGGCCGACCGGCCGACCGATCGATCGACCGATCGATCGACGACTATCGACCGATCGAGGATATGTCGGTCGGGCAGATCCTTCCTGCCCTCCCGACCGACTGCACCAGGGGGTCCGATGTCCGACTCCCGCAACGTGCCCGACTGACGTCGGAGGGATCCGAATCTCTATCCGACGCCCCTCAGCTGGCCACCGACCCAAGGTCGGTCGACTTCCTCCAATCGCCGTACTTCTGTCAGAGACTGTCGGTCCTGACAACAGCAGCGGCACTGCCGTCTAGGGGCATTATCCCACCTAGGGTATGGGTCAACCCTAGCGATTTGACAGTCCCGAGATGATTTGACATCTTTACGGCGACTCTGACAGTCTACAGTGAATTGACAATTCTTCAATTATCCGCGCCATTAATGACGGCGCCATACCACGCTCCACTATATATATCGGGGAAGCAACAGTGCTAGGGGTCTTTCCGAAAACTCTCAGGCTTGCTCTCTCTCTCTCCCTCTCTCGCTGAGCTCCTTGTTTTCTACTCACGATTGCCTAGTCTCCTCTCTGACTTGACCGTCGGAGGGTCCCCGCCGGAGCCGCCTCCGATCAGTGCAGACTTTCTTTTGCAGGCGCTCGTTCCCGGCGACCAGACGATGAGGGGATTGGCCGCAACAGATTGGCGCGCCAGGTAGGGGGGGTCAGGAAAGTTAGTGCTTCATTGACAGCACGAGGGACAGTAACCCCCACAGAATTCAAGATGACAAAGACAAGAGCTCAGCGATCGAGGGTCACTGGATCGGCGAGGCGCTCTTTCCGCCGAGAAGAGACCTCTCTTCCACCCTCTGCGGCAGAATCTAGCTCTCCACACCCCGCGGTGACCACGGAGGCACAGATCGCGGCGATCGTGCGGCAGATGACCGTGCTGACGGATGCGGTCAAAAGCCCTCAGCAACAGTCGGTCCACCTGCGCCATCACGGTCGGGCAACCGGCGGCACGTCCGATGCCCTCCAGGAGTAGCCGCCGACGCCCGCGTCGATCTCCGTCGCCTCTGCAGGAGCACCTGCCACAGCGCTCCTACAGAGAGGAGGAGGGGCGGCCGCGGCACGATGTACCCCGATCCCGACGGCATTCTCCCTCCCAGCTAGAGCGAGCAAGGAAGGAGAAATGCCCACGAACGCCATCCGCCTCTCTCTCGGATTCCTCCGGAGACTCCACTCCTGGGGTCTCCCAGCACCGACGAACAGACGACTACGAACACATGTTCGAAAAAATCGACCGTCGGCTTGCACAGCTGCAGGTGGACGGGCAGAAGTCTTCAAATGACGTTGACTTCCAGACCGCCCAACCTCTCTCCCGACTCATCCTCGACGAACCGATCCCCAGTCGGTTCAAGATGCCGCATGTGGAGCCTTACGACGGCTCCACCAACCCAGTCGACCACCTAGAGAGCTACAAAGCTCTCATGACGATTCAAGGGACAACCGACGCTCTCTTTTGCATCGGCTTCCCCGCCACGCTCCGCAAAGTTGTCAGGGCCTGGTACTCCGATCTTCGATCGAAAAGTATCCACTCCTTCGGACAGCTCGAGCACTCTTTCGTGGCTCACTTCAGCACCAGCCGGAAGCCACCGCGAATGTCGGACAGCCTTTTCTCCCTCAAACAGGGAGAAAACAAGATGCTCCGACACTTCGTGACGTGATTCAACGCGGCCAAGCTTGAGGTCGGGACCTCAACGAAGACATGGCTATCTCGATCATGAAACGGGGGCGGAGGGCGTCCCGGTTCACTTACTCCCTGGACAAGACCCTCCCCCGGATGTATGCTGAGCTGCTGGAGCGCGCGTATAAGTACATGCGCCGGAACGAAGGAGCCTCCAACCCGCGCTTGACCGAGCCCAAAGGCCCGAAGGAGAAGCGGAGAAAGGGTCGGGACCCGCTGCGCCTAGCAAGCCCCCGACCGACAGTCGGGTCTCACCCCACGACGGGACCAGAGGTCGCCCCGCGGCGGAGCCCGAGGCCGACATGCCCCAGGTATGACTCCTACACTTCTCTGTCTGCTCCCGTGCGCAGATTCTGATGGAGATCGAGGGGGAACAGTACCTGCGACGGCCTCCACCTCTGAAGGCAAAGGGCCTCGACCGATGGAAGTACTGCCGATTCCACCGGGGCCACGGCCACAATACCGAGCAATGCATCCAGCTTAAGGATGAGATCGAAGCTCTCATCCGCCGAGGGTATCTCGATAAATTTTGGAGGAATCCGCCGACTCAACCAGTCACCGATCGACGACCCCAGCCGACTGAGGAAGCGACGACTAATCAGCCAACGGTCGGGGTCATCAATATGATTTCCAAACGACTTGGCCTGGGGACGTCTGCTGGAGGGGAGCCGACGAAGAGGCCGCGCCCGGATGACGTAATTACCTTTACGAAAGAAGATGTTCGGGGCATCCAAACTCCCCACGACGACGCTGTTGTTGTCTCGGCGACAATAGCGAACTATGATGTAAAAAGAATTTTTGTAGATAATAAAGTTCAACGAATGTTTTATTCTACTCGACCTTCTCTCGGATGCGACTATCAAACGACCGACTCAAGAGGGTCCCTACGCCCTTGATAGGCTTCGCCGGGGATGCCGTCACGACGGAAGGAGAAATAACCTGCTGTGACGGTCGGCACCGAACCACGACAAAGCACGATTCATTTGACTTTCACGGTCGTCCAGGTGCCTTCGGCCTACAACGCCATCCTTGGAAGACCCGGACTAAATGCCCTCAAGGCGATTGTCTCGACGTACCATCTCTTGGTCCGTTTTCCGACCAAAAATGGGGTCGGGGAGGTGCGCGGAGACCAACAACTCGCTCGCCGATGTTTTCAGATCTCCGCTCAAAGCGACGAGTTGGAGGGCTCCCTGACGATCGACAAATTAGACCAACGGGAGGAGGGAGAACGGGGCTCACTGGCCGAACAGCTCATTCCCATCTCGATAGCGGAGAACCCCGACCGACAGGTATGGATCGGGTCTCAGCTACCCGACCCGGAACGACGACGGTTGGCGGAGCTGCTGAAGGCCAACGCCGACGTATTTGCTTGGTCGGCAGCAGATATGTCGGGGATCCCCCGGAAACAATAACACACCAACTCAACATCGACCCGACGATGAGGCCGGTGAAGCAGAAGAAAAAGTCTTTTGCTCCTGAAAGACAGAAGGCCATTGACGAAGAAGTGGACAAGCTACTCGAGGCGGCTTCATCAGAGAAACTACATATCCCGATTGACTCACCAATGTTGTTATGGTGAAGAAGGCCAACGAAAAGTGAGGATTTGCATCGACTATACCGATTTGAATCAGGCCTGTCTAAAGGACAGTTTTCCACTCCCAAAGATCGACCAGTTGGTGGATGCGACGTCCGGATTTCGACTGCTCAGCTTCATGGACGCCTTCATCTGGTACAACCAGATCCGGATGGTGCCCGAGGACGAGGAGCACACTGCCTTCGTGACCCCCAAGGGCCTCTACTGCTACCGAGTGATGTCCTTCGGGCTGAAGAATGCCGGCGCCACCTACCAACGACTTGTCAATAAGGTCTTCAAAGACCAGATCGGGCGCAATATGGAAGTATACGTAGACGACATGCTGGTAAAAAGTGCGCAAATTGCAGATCATGTTCGAGACCTCGAAGAGACTTTTCGCACTCTACGACAACATCGAATGAAGCTGAATCCGACTAAGTACGCTTTTGGAGTGACCTCGAGATAGTTTCTCGGGTTCCTCGTTTCTCAACGAGGAATCGAGGCTAACCCTGAGAAAATAAAGGCAATCATCGACATGCGCCATCCGAACACCAAGAAGGAGGTCCAGCAGCTGAACGGAAAGATTATCGCGCTCAGCCGGTTCATCTCTCGATCGGCTGAAAGGTGCCTCCTGTTCTTCAAAACTCTGAGGCGGCGAAGGGCTTCTGTTGGTCGGTGAGTGCAAACGGGCCTTCGAGGATTTGAAGAGGTATTTGGCTTCCCCGCCATTGCTTGTGAAGCCGGGGGTCGGGGAGACATTGTATCTCTATTTGGCCACTTCCTCCGAGGCGGTCAGTTCGGTGCTCGTCCGAGAAAATGAGGCCGAACTCATCAACCTATCTACTATATCAGCAAAGTGCTCCGCAGCGCTGAAGCTCGATATTCGAAGACGAAAAAGATGATTTTTGCCCTGACCGTCTCCGCGCAGCGACTCCGCCCATATTCCAGGCGCATGCCATTGTGGTTCTCACCAATCAGCCCCTGAGGGTGATACTGCGCCGACCTGATACATCGGGACGACTAGCAAGTGGGTGATGAAGCTCAGCGAGTTCGACATACAGTACCGACCGCGATCTGTCTTAAAGGCCAGGTCCTGGCCGACTTCATCGCAGAATGCCCGACGAACGACAAAGGGTCGAAAGACGTGGACCCCAGACGAGACGCGATCTCCAGGCCCGACCCGGTCTCCACCTGGGTACTGCACATCGACGGAGCTTCAAACGCTCAAGGGAGCGGGGCTAGGTTCCTGCTTACCAACTCGGATGGGGTAGTCACCGAGTACGCCCTCCATTCGACTTCAAAGCCTCCAATAACCAAGCCGAGTATGAAGCGCTCCTCGCCGGCTTGAGGATGGCAAGGGAACTTGGGATCGACAGCCTCCGGGCATTCTCCGACTCTCAGCTGATCGTGGGGCAGGTCAAAGGCGAATTCGAGGCGCGAGATCCAGCCATGGCAAAATATCTCCAGAAAGTGAAGGATCTCGTGACGCACCTCGGGTATTTTGAAATCTCCCACATCCCCAGGTCGGAGAACGCCCGGGCCGACGCACTCTCCAGGCTGGCGACCTCGGCTTTCGACTCTTTGGGCCGGACGTTCGTGGAGAATCTTGAGCAGCCGAGTATCGACAAGGTCGAGGAGGTGCTACAACTGGCGGCTGAACCAAGCTGGATGGATCTGATTGTTCGGTATCTGACCGACGGCATCAGCCCCGAAGATCCCGCGGAGGCCAGCGGCTCCGATGGTCGGCCTCCCAATATGTGATCATGGATGGCCGACTCTACAAAAGGTCGTTCTCCCTTCCCTTGCTCAGGTGCTTGGGACCGACCGACGTAGATTACGCACTCAGAGAAGTGTACGAAGAATCTGCGGGAGTCACTTGGGGGGCAAATCCTTAGCCTACAAGATCCTACGACAGGGTTACTACTGGCCCACCATGAGGAAGGATGCGGCTGAGTTGGTTCGAAGTGTGAACCGTGCCAGAAGTATGCCCACATACAACACCGACCAGCCAGCCAAATCGCTCCTATCGCCGCCCATGGCCCTTTGCTCAATGGGGGGTCGAATCCTTGGTCCTTTCCCTCCAGCATCGGGCCAAGGAAGTTCATAGTCGTTGCTATCGACTACTTCACCAAGTGGGTGGAGGCCAAGCCCTTGGCCAGATTACCGAGGAAGATGGAGGACTTCGTTCAGAAGTCCATCATCTTCAGGTTCGGGATTGCCGCATACCATTATCACCACAATGGGCATAATTCGACAATCAAGACTTCAGAGACTTCTGCACGAGGTTTCACATCACGCACCGACTGACTTCAGTCGGGCACCCACAGTCCAATGGCGAAGTCGAGGTGACCAACCGGACCATACTACACGGGCTCAAAACCCGACTAAATGAAGCCAAAGGCCTCTGGGTCGATGAGCTGGGCTCATTCTGTGGGCTTACCGAACGACCCCCCGCGTTCCGACCGGGGAGTCGCCTTTCAGTTTGGCCTATGGGACGGAGGCGATGATATCACTCGAGATTGGGCTGCCATCTATCAGGATCGAGCGGTATCAAGAGCCGGACAACTCTGATTGCCAGAGAGCCGACCTAGACCTCCTCCCCGAACTACGGAACGAGGCTCAACTTCGCATGGCTTCATACCGACAGAGGGTAGCCCGATATTACAACGCCAAGGTCAAGCCAAAGCTTTTCAGGCCTGGAGACTTAGTCTGAGAAAGGCAGAAGTCTCGAAGCCCCTGGACCAAGGGAAGCTAGCTCCGAATTGGGAAGGGCCCTACACGATGGCGGACACCTACGGGCCAAGGGCTTACCGGCTGGAAACTCTGGAAGGGAAATTGATTCCCGAACCTGGAACGTTGACAACCTGAAGTTGTATCACCAATGAGCTTTGTACCTGTTCATTTGGAATGCAAAACCAGCTCCAAGTTTCGGAGTTTTCACTCTTTGACTGACGATCGGCGCTCGCCAAGAAGGCCGAGTCCCCGACGTCCCGACTCGACTTAATGTCCACGTGGAACCGACGGCCCGATCGCCGACGATGCATCGGACGCTCACAAGGGCCGAACCGACCACGACAACGGAGTTAACACTCCTTCTACGATCAGTGTTTCGGGCCAAACGATCGGCTAACTTGCCGACTGAGCCCCGACCAAAGAAAGGCTTAACGCCTGCGCGATTGCCGTCGCGACTCACCGACTGAGCTACGACCGGTCGAAGGATATTCGGCTTACCACCGTCTATCACACGAAGCGACCACTGTCGCATTCATGACTCACCGACCGAGCTACGGCCGGCCGAAAGATATTCGGCTCACCACCGTATATCATGTGGCACAGTGTAAGTACCCGACATAAGGGTATCGGGATCCGACTTATCATCATTTCTCCGACTAGACGCGCAGACGACATCTGACTGAATGCGTTGAAAGAGACCCGACTGCCAAGTCTTATCCGACGGTCGGTCGGCTTCGACTCAACGAACACGTCCGACTCACAGCCAGGCGAAAGACGCCTGACTTGGGCCCTCGACCATCGAAAGGCCGATCCAAAGTCGGGACTTGTTCTACCTTCGTGGCGGCACGAATTACCGAACGTCCTAACTGATCTATATGGGTTAGCGACTTACATGTTCGAATGCATTCCGCAACACATGGAAAAAAGAAAGACATGCAGAAGGGAAAAGTTCGAGTCCAAAAAACTCTGACTTGATTTCATTAAAAATCAAATAAGTTACAAAGTGGGCCAAAGCCCGATACAAGCTGGAGCCAAAAGAAAAACAAAAATAGAAAACCGACTAGTCTCAGAGTCGGCCTCCTCACTGGATAACGACGGGGACGATCGGCGAACTCGCTCTGACTTCAGAGTCGGGGCCGCCGATCTTCGGTAGCTCGCTCTGCGTCTTCTTCGGCTTCCGCCCTGGTGGTGAGGCCTCCGATGCTGGTCGGCCGTCTCCTCCGCAGCTGGGGCCTCCGACTCTGGCAGAACAATGCTGCTGAGATCAAGCTCTGAGTACAGGCTTCGAATGGCTTTCCGAGCATTCTCGTACCCGACCCAGTACGAAAGGAAGCCGCTCTCCAGAAGTTCTTCTCGGTACTCTTTCGAGTCACGGAAGTCTTCGATGGCCCGACCCAGGCCTCCTTCGCCGACTCCGCTTCTGCCCTCGCGACGTCTGTGTCGGCCTAGGCGACGGACAGACCTTCCTCGGCCTTAGCAAGATTCTGAGGCTCACTCGGAGCTGCTCACGGTCGGCCTCCAGCTCCTTGGCGAAGCTGTCCCGCTCGTGCCGAAGCCGAAGGACGGTCCGGGACTTCTTCTTCGCGTCGTCCCGGGTCGACTGCAGCTCTGACTCGACGTCGCCAAGGCTCCCTTGAGTCGGGAGACCTCCTCCGAAAGTCGGGAGACCTCCCCCTCGAGTCGGCCCTCCCGTTCGACTGACTGCTGCAGCTGGTCGACCAAGACGACCTTGTCGGCTTCAACAGCCGTGACTTTGTCTCTCCAAGCTGCGCGCATGTCGTCGAACTTTCGGTATCCGGCCTCTAGCTCGGAATGTTTAAACCAGCTGCACAAAACAAAACCGACTGTCAGGAGGCCGAGCTACGGAAACCACTTGGAAACGAAGGAAAGAAGGACTTACCCGGATCATCATCGGGTAGAACGAAGACAGCATGTCGGAGACACGCTGGTTCTTCATCGCCTCGATGTCGGCGGGAAGGAGGAGCGCCAGGCACAGCCTCCTGGCCAAGTCGTGGTTGGCCAGGCCCGATGCACCTTCGGGGAGTGGGAAGTCGGTCGATCCTCCACCGTGGCCGACCGTCCTTCGTCGCCCGATGCCATAGGGGCCTTCCCTCGGCCGGACGCCCAGGCCCTGACGTCGGAGATGGACGGCAAGCTTGAGCCCGACCGAGTCTCGACCGATGGCACGGTAGCAGCGGGCGCAGGTCGCTCGGGCTCGTGCGCCTCCTCCCGATCCTTCTCCACCGGCTGAGCAGCCGGTGTGCCATCGACCGACTCATCGGCCGCCCTTCTTTCGGGCGAGCGGCGCCCTCGCCCGACGTCCCTCGGACGGACCTCGACGAGCACTGTCGTGCCGACAGTGCGATGACGGACTCGCCCCCGACCCAGTCGGTTCGCTCGGCGGAGCTACGTGGGGCCTCTTGGGAGGCCGCTACGGCCCGCCCCTTGCGCCGGTCTCTTTCGAATGGCGTATTGACGTACGTCGGCTGCCATCAGTCTTGATCTCGGCGGCATATCTGCAAGCAACGACAGACGGTCAGCACCATAAAGAAAAAACAAAGAGAAGAAAAAGGGCAAGAAAAATGAAAAACCGACCTAAGCGAGGGATCGGGTTGAGGCCGGCGTCGTACAGGGCCTGCTCGGTGACGAGCTCCCTCTGCTTCGGCACCGAGATGTCCTTTAGCCGGTGGAAGTCTTCCCGATCCTCGGCTTCCACCCGACTATTCTCGTTCGGTTCGGTTCGGAGATTCTCCCAACGGGCAGGAACCCCCAGGGAGCGGAGGAGGATGCGAAGAAGAACTGGTTCTTCCATCCATGAATGGACGACGGAAGATCAGTGATGAAAGAAAGCCCCTTCCGAGGATTGAAGTACCACCACCCTCGGGCTTTAGGATGGGGTCGGAGGACGAAGAAAGCTCGGAAGAGGAAAATCCGAGGATCAGTCGGCAAAAGCCGACACAGAAGAGCAAAACTGACTATTAGCCGAACTGAGTTTGGCGTGAGTTGTGCCGGGCACAGTCCGTAATAGTCAAGAATATTTCGGACAAACTTCGAGATCGAAAAATGAAGGCGGCCCGAGGTTCTCCACGTAGAAGGCCACCTGGCCCTCAGGCGGGCTGTTAACCCGACCGTTGACACCAGGGGCGAATAGCCGAAACTGCTCCGGGATGCAATATTGCTCCCGAAGCCGATCGACATTCGGCTCCGAAAGTGAAGAAACCTCCACCTCCGGGGTCGACCGAGGGTCGTCGGTCGGCTCTCCCGACCGACTGCCTCGTGGAGATGTTCTAGCCATGGACTGGAACAAAAGACGAGGAAATGAAGAAGAAGGTAGGAGGAGGAGACGGTGAAGGTGATGATGGCCCCAAGAAGAAGAAGAGGGAGCTCCTAAGAAGAAAGGAAGCAGAGAAGAGTACCTGGAATGAGGGATTACACGGGCAGAGTCTCGACAGCAAAGTAACGGGGGGGGGGGTAAAAACTGAATATGGGCGACCCTGTATATATAGTATCCCCCGACGGTCGAGATGAAGGCACGACCAATGAGGAGTCCCCAGATCTCGCCGCGTGGCATCATCCGGGCCATCCGTCGGCCCGACGGTCCAACACACCCATCCTCAGATCAAGCAACGTCACCTCAATCCGCTCCAACGGACCCATCCCAATGGCCACATGCCACGTGGCGCGGAGGCCGTGACGTTTCGTATCCCAGAAGGGGCGGCGGGAACGACGGTTTTCTTTTGATGGGACGAAAATACCTGACACCGACAGGACGTCTGACACCGACGAGATGTCTGACACCGACGAGGCATCTGACACCAACTGGACAGCTGACGCCGGCGAATCGCCCGTATTCATGAGACGCCTGACATCATATCAACCTGCGGTACGGTCAGAACCTGGCACACAGAGGATCCACTCCTTTTCGCCCGACGCTGCTGCCCAAACGAAGACATCGGCCAGCGCACCATCCGACTCAGGAGTGGAGGGGGGCAACTGTTGGGGAATACCGCCAATCCCGCTCACGCCGACTTACAGTCGGAAATACCGACCGACCGACCGACCGATCGATGACTATCGATCGATCGAGGATATGTCGGTCGGGCAGACCCTTCCTGCCCTCCCGACCGACTGCACCAGGGGGTCCGATGCCCGACTCCCGCAACATGCCTGACTGACCGTCGGAGGGATCCGAATCTCTACCCGACGCCCCTCAGCTGGCCACCGACCCAAGGTCGGTCGATTCCTCCAATACCATACTTCTGTCAGAGACTGTCGGTCCTGACAACGGCATGCGGCACTGCCACCTAGGGGCATTATCCCACCTAGGGTATGGGTCAACCCTAGCGATTTGACAGCCCCACGACGATTTGACACCTTTACGGTGACTCTGACAGTCTACAGTGAATTGACAATTCCTCAATTGTCCGCGCCATTAATAACGGCGCCATGCCACGCCCCACTATATATATCGGGGAAGGCAACAGTGCTAGAGGTCCTTTCAAAACTCTCAGGGTTGCTCTCTCTCTCCCTCTCTCGCTGAGCTCCTTGTTTTCTTCTCACTGTTGCCTAGTCTCCTCTCTGACTTGACCGTCGGAGGGTCCCCGCCGGAGCCGCCTCCGGTCAGTGCGGACTTTCTTTTGCAGGCGCTCGTTCCCGACGACCAGACGATGAGGGGATTGGCCGCAACATGATCATAAATAAATTAATCTATTTAATTTATTTTTATTTAGATCAGATTCAGATTTGAATTATCTAACCTACTAAATCCGTTTAACCTATATAATTTTTGGATTGAACTTGTATATTATTAATTGGGTCATCAAAATAGCCTGAGTAACGAGCTAATTGGACTCTTTCACTCCGTGTTGCGTGATATGGCAATTGGACCACATCAAATCCTACAGTGGATGGCACGCCATGCTACCACTTGTATTTTATCGATTTTCGATCACACCATACCCACACTATCCCTTGTATCTCGTCAATATCCTAGATCCTATGGCTAGGGTTTTCCGCGTTCTTACCCTCCCTTTATTTCTTCTTTGCCGCCGCCGTTCCAGAGATTGCCGAGGCCGAGTTTAACACATCGATCGAGCTTGCCGCTTACTGGAGGTGAAGGAATCGAAGATGAAAGAGGTAATGGGACATCGACCGAAGGTACTCCCCAAATGCCACCACCTATGTTGCCATTAAATCCCTCTTCTAGGTTTGCTCCCTCCTCTCCCTTCTCGATGACAACGGTTTCCCTTCCCACCCACTCCACCGCTATGCACGTCGTCCACTTCTCTTGCTCCTTCTCCAACGACATCGGCAGAAGCTATGGCCTGTGGATCCCGCTGCCATGCAGCAATGATCGGTGACCCAGTGCCCAGTGGACGGTGCCGTGGTGGTCCACTACGCCCATGTGGTAGCGGTTGGGAGCTCGATGGAGGGGATCATGGTGGAGTTTGGAACAAAGCATCGGAGCCGAAGGAGGCCAAGGAGCTCCGATCGAGCAAAGCAGGAGGCGATGAGAGTACGATCAGGCGAAGGCTATGGAGCAGATTTTTATTTTTTTTATTTTTTTAAAACAAAGCTATAAATGGGTTGGATTTTATTAGTCTTTTAATTGAGTTATAATCAGGTTATAAATAGGTCGGATCAGATAATCTGTTTATTAAATAAATTGAATTCAAATTTTAAAGTCTGATTTGTTTAATAAACAAGTCGGGTTCGGATTCAAAAATTTTTTGATTCGGTCCGTATCTGATCTGATCCGTTTATATCGAATCCGATCCGATTACCACCCTTAATAGTGGAGGCGTAATTGGCTATAGTCAGCTTACGGCATGCTAGACGGCTACGACGATACTGCTTGTAGTCAGTCTAGCAATTATTTTAATATTTTTAATAATAAAATTTTTTAAACATCTTTTTTAGAATATTTGATTTTGAGAAGTATCACTTATGTTCTGTAAATAGTTTTTATTATAACTTATAACCTTAAAATGAGTGGTTGTTATGTCATAAGAGTGATATTCTTAATATGGTTGAGAATATTGGTGGTTGGATAAATAACTATTTTTTTTTTTTTTTTTTGGTAAACTAACAAATTACTAGTCTTTGGTGTGAGCGATGCACATGAGCCCCTGGAAAGCTTGGAAATGAGGAGTTAAATTATCGTCTCTTTCTGGCTCTCTGATTGGAATAATGGAGGTTCATTGACTTGCCTTTTGATGATTAAAATAGACTTCAGATTCTCTCGAATTCGCAAAGGGCTGGGTTTTCCATCACGGCCATCCATGATTGATACGATGGTCGTGATTGAAAGAGCCCCCATTTTATATATATAACAATGTATAGGTGGGGCCCATCCAATCATGGCATCACACCAATCATGGTTGGTCATGATTAGAGAACCGGTACTCTCCATTCATGTGAGAGCTGAAAAGGATGCTTCCCAAATGCTTAGCATGTGTCTGATGTTAAATCTTTCACATTATATATGAAAGGATTTTATTATTTATTTTGCTGGAATAATATTAAAAAATGGTTTTTTTTTTCTTTCTCTCTTAATATCCATCCATGGGGCCCGGATTTCATTCCTTTCACCAACCATGTCTTGAATATACTTCAATCTCTCTACAAGACAACTTTTAATTTTTTTAATTCCAAGTTCACATAGCCTCCACATTCACTCGAATAACGTACATATAAGAATATATCTAATACTTAGCGGGAATTTCTTCTTTTTATTATTATTATTTATTATTATTTTTTTTTCTTTGGGTTGTGGGTGTGTGTTGGGTGGGGGGGGGGGGGGTCTACATTTGGCTTCCTTCCTGACTCCCTTTCTTTTCCTCTTATTTTCTAGCAGGCCTTGCGCATGAAACATGCTAAATACTCGTGGACTAGAATAAGAAGTAATTTATTTATTTCAGACAATCTTAAGTAAAAGAATAACAACTATTTATTCCAACTCCTTGAAGAAAATCATTGCATTCTTTTGCTGTGATCTTGTTTTCCAAATACAAGTCTCACGCCAATTCAGAAACCAATATTATATTATATGAACATTAATTTAAGTGAATCCACTATAACAGTCATTATTAAAATACTATTTTCTGCTATTATTGCAAATAACAAACTTGCAGCACCCTATAATTATCAGCGCATAAGGGTAATAGCAAAACCTAGTTTTTAGAAGAATGGAGACGTGTTGACATCCAGATCCTACTTTATCCTTGTAGAAATATGGTTTGATGCTACTAGACCCATTAAGATTGCAGTTCAACTACGACTGACCAACTGCAACCATTTATGGTATACAACTGCTAATTAGATATCTCCAGCTTTGGGATTGCAATATTTCTTCGATGGCATAATGTATCTTGTTGCAATTGTCTGCAGTTGAGTCATTGTATAATTCGATGATCATAAATTTGTTATATCATGGTCACATGTAATTAGGGTTAAAAAAATAAATAAATAACAGATGTTTTGAGTTTAGAAAACCCTACAAAACTGCAGTGCAAGTAATATAGCATAGATAGCTGACTGAGAGTTCTAACATGTTTTTTGTTTTGTTGTCTCCTGTTGGCTTACTGCAGTTCAGGTTTCTCGATGCAGTGCTTCAAAATACATATCAGGCAGATGCACCAGAGTAGGCTTGTTCATTTCAGGTAACTATCAATCTTTAGTGCTTCACGATAGTAATTCATAAATGGAAAGAGATCACATAATAAAGTAGGAACAAGCCAATTCCAACTCTGGTCTCCAATCCTAGGACTGGGCAAGCACAATATTATGATCAACCACTTTATTAATGTTTAAGATCAACAAGGAATTTGCTCAGCTTTAAGAATAATTGTTCTTATTGCTCATAGCCAAATGTGGTCCTTCTAATACAAGTGGACCTCTTGTCTACTTAATGTCTGACCTAAATATGAATGGTTGTTAAAGATTGAATAGCTTTTCTAGAATAGTATCATGGACAAAAGGCAAAAAAAGAATAAAATGCAACTAGTCTGCCTCTTCCATGTTATACAATGAGCTTTGTGAATTTTGGACCCAGCCAACCTAAACCATTAATACGTGGATATCAGTTGTTATGTCTTATATACAACTGGAGTGATATAATTTCTATTTTTGTTTAAAGTTTCAAAGCTTCGGAATAAAACCTTCTGCTGCCCTTGCTGAAAAGATCTTCCATCAACTAAGAATTTTAAAACTAAACTTCGATGGTTATATGCAGGTGTGGGGCTAAGCCTCTTGTTTATTATCCCTGGAAGTTTGTGGTTATACTGGCTTTTCAACAAAAAAAAACTAATCAAGATAAAAGCCAAGTTCTTTCAGAAAAATGGAGGCTTGTTTCTACAGCAACAAATCTTACGTCAAGGGTCTAATGCAACATTTAAGATCTTCAATATAAAGGAACTAGAAATGGCAACCAACAACTTCAACGAAAGCCAAATCCTCGGTCGTGGTGGATATGGTATTGTATACAAGGGTGTTTTGCCAAGCAAGGAAATAGTGGCCATCAAGAAGTCCAAATTTGTTGACGAGAGCCAAATCGAGCAATTCATTAATGAGATAATCATCCTTTCTCAAATCAATCATAAGAATGTTGTCAAACTCTTGGGTTGCTGTTTAGAGACTCAAGTTCCATTGCTTGTATATGAGTTCATATCCAACGGAACCCTCTTCCACCATATCCATGGTCAAAGTCATGGTTTCTCAATGCCATGGGAAGTTCGTTTAAGGATAGCTGCAGAAGCTGCTGAAGCATTGGCATATCTGCACTCGGCTGCTTCAGTGCCAATCATTCACAGAGATGTCAAGTCCACAAATATACTATTAGATGAGAATTATAGAGCTAAAGTATCAGACTTTGGAGCTTCAAGGTTAGTCCCATTTGATCAAACACATATTACCACCCTTGTGCAAGGGACATTGGGATACTTGGATCCAGAGTACTTCAATACAAGCCAGATAACAAAGAAGAGTGATGTCTATAGCTTCGGGGTAGTTCTTGCAGAGTTATTAACTAGGGAGACTCCAGTATCTTTTGCTAGGTCAGAAGATCAGAGGAATCTAGCTACTTTTTTTAAATTGATGTTTGACGAGCAGCACATCCTTCAATTGATAGAGCCTCAAATTTTAGAGGAAGCTGGAATGGAGCAACTCTTTCTTATTGCACAACTTGCTAGGAGGTGTTTAAATTTAAAAGGAGAAGAAAGACCGACCATGAAAGAAGTTACCATGGAGTTAGAAGGGCTAAGGAGGTTCCATAATCAATAGCTAGCTCCCCAAAATCTCAATGAGATAGAGCACTCGCTATGTGAGATTGGACCTTCAAGTAGATGCATTACTGAGGAGGCAAGCAGGCAATATAGTTTAAAAGATGATATGCTAGCTTCCATGGATCTCCCAAGGTGATGGATTGATGAGAAACCACTCTTTTTGTACAGAGCTATGGAGATTTTATCTATGCTATTGATGCTCCCTACTTTCTGAAGCAAATATTGATCAAATTGTTCCTTGAACTTTGCATTTTGCTGCTATCTCTGTATATTGTATTACTGAGATCTATGTGATAAAAAATAGTGATCTAGCTACATATTGATATAGTTATGTACTATTGAGGATTTGGATTGATCCATGGCAAATTTGGTGACATGTACTATATATATTAAATATACCGCTTGAAACCAAGACTTCTTTTACTCCTCCTTGACATGGTCTTGAGATTCATTACCCGGCTCCTCTTGCTCACCATCTTCAGATTGCTCTTCCATCCACACCATCTCCTCATAAGTGATCTTTCTTGAATTTGGCCGATTAATAGGCACCTTCAGTGCCTTTGATGAATTTATGGCTCCGTTCTTTGAGGAAAAGTCAATCTCTCCACTGTCATGGCTCATTCTTGTTGAAGTGAATCTTCACAATAGTACAAAGCTTTATTAATTTCCTACTTGTATGACTTGTAAGTGCTCAATACTTTTCATTGCTTCGAGAGTTCTTAGTACTTGTTGAAGATTAATTGCATGTTTGCTCGTATTTCTAGAGGATAGTTTTTGTTACATTGATTAGAAGGTCAAATATAGATCATTTGGAAGCATGAAGGGAATAGAATAAATAAAATATATCAAAGTAATACTTTTAAATAATATAGAATTTTATAAATGTACTCTTGCAGATATTACTTGCTACCTATTTATCCTTCAAAATTGATTATTTGCATATATATCCTCAAATCTTTCTATTTTTGTAGGAACACCCCTCTCAAATCTAAGTATTAATAGATAGCTGCTTTAAGTATAAAACAAATTTATTATCCTAAAATGTTATTAAAAAAATAAATCTTTACAATGTAAACTACATGTTAAATTTTAAGAGTATTAATGCAAAAGGGCAATAATACCATTTAGATTTAAAATGATAATTTTAATATTGTAAGTCAAAAATCTAATAGGAGATGTATCAATGGAAAAACAAGGTAATCTGAGAGCTATATATGCAAATAGTAATTTTTGGAGGGTAAATATATAATAAATCATATTTATAAGGTAATATATGTAAGAAGCCTAATTATAAAACTTCTAAAAATATGAATTATTATAATTAACAGGATAGATCTCATAGTCGATATAAAACAAGAAGTTTTTATTTTATTAAAGAAAAACCATCTACTAATTCATGTACCTATAACTTTTCAAACTGCAGCACTATTTGCCTCTTTATAAACATATTTAACTTCAAAATATTATAGAGGTATCATCATTTTCTAACAATCCTGTAAAAGTGGATGAGAATCAATCTTAAAAGGTATGGATCCCAACCACTATTTAACAACTACCGAAGAATCTTCTTCAAGAATAATGGGAGTTGCCTTCATAATTCTTGAAGTACATGATATACCTTCTCATGCAGTACAAAGTTCTACGATCGACACTATAGTATTAGCGAAACAATCCCCCACTACCACAACCAAAACTCCACTAGAGCTTCTACTAAAACTCCATTAGAGCTCGTTATAACAAAGCTAGCTCCACCTAAATCAGCTCTTTGCAGCACAATATTATCATTAAAATTAACCTAGAGGAAACCAAGGGAATAAAATAAATCCTTCAAGAGGACACAGAACCTACAGAAAAAAGCCACAATTTTTCTCAACTATCAAAGTGTCTTTTAAGGCATTAACATTAATGTATGCCTATGCTTGGGTAGAAGCTCGAAATAAAACTAATTTCTTCATCCGAGCCTGGCAGGACCCATGCCACACGGGTAAGGAGCAAGCGCCTCCAATTTCTTCATCCAAGCCCACTACTTTACACCACCAGGGAGCTCTTTAGCAAAAACAATTGGCTTTTGAGGCTCCATTGAGCTCCTGAGCATAGGTTTTTAATGATGCCAGAACACTCCTACAGGTGTTTTTATAGATTCTCCAGGCTTCCACTGTTAGTACACAAGAAGAGGTGAAGCCTTCAAACTTTATTGTATCAATTGCGTATTATGTAGTATGATTGCCAAATAGCTCATGCATGTATGCCAGTTGCCAAGTTCTTCTAATATCTTGATTCAATTATAGAATAGAATGTTGAACATTTTAACTTTTTGGATCATAGTTGCCACCATAGGAAACATGTTATTAAATAATATGTTGATGCTAATTGAAAATCAGTGGTAACAAATACTTCCAAAAACGTGAGGTAGATGTGAAGAAAACATGCAACAGATTACAAGGTAGCCACTAAGGAAGTGTCTTAGGGTATTTCTTTTTTTTTAAAAAAAATTATTTTCTAATCATTTTGTCACATTTCTGCTAGAATTCTCCTATTTTGTAGAGGACCTGTCTTTCGTTTTCTCAATTTGGAGAAGTTAGGTCAAGTAATTTTCCTGATCATTTTCTTATCTAAAAATATCATGTTACATATGATACAAATTCCTTAGCAATTACAACTTATAATAAAGTAACAATAATAACTAAAACATAAAATATTTGCACTTATCATAGTTTTTAGTTATGCATCTATTATATGATTCTAGAAAAATTTGTAGTTCCTCGTAACTTACAGAATCAAAATGTATATACCCCACTAGACTCCATCTATGAGCCAAGATTTTCTTCTTTTCCCTAAATCCCCTCCAATCAAAGTATCTTGACAGCCTAATGCCACTTATCATTCTTTTGCACTTTGTTTTTTGTAATAATGATTCTATGGAGGCCCCTCCCATTCTTAAACCTATCAAGATATGCTCAAATCTCCTCCTATGTGAGCATGACCATATGTAACTCTCTAATGATACCATAAATTCAGTAGGTCCATCATATCCTTATCAAGACTAGGTGATCCCATTGATATAAAGACACTAGGTGATCCTATTGATTAAATGGGTCTGTCATATCCCTAGCAAGAACCTTCATGTGAATCTCAAGTGATTGGATTCATTGATGCAATAACCTCATTGTCTGCCTCTGGTTGCTTCTAGGGTTCTTAGTGTCATATCCCTTCAACTACTTTATGCTGCTGTCATGTGGACACTGACTCCTTCGATAAGGGAGCATGGGATGAGCAATTGTAAGCTAGAAATTGTCTCTACTTCTAGATATTGCCAGATTACTTTGTTTTTCTTCCATTACTCCGCTATTTCCTCCAACAATTGTGAGGAGGGGCCGATCAATTGGTTTGAAGAATCCAATCGCACAATCAACTACGATGGCTAAGACCTTTCCTTAAGACCGCTTCAAAGTAACCAACGCATTTGTAGGAAAACAAGAAATTAGCACGCTTTTACTTTTTTATTTGGAGCGGCTGTCATTTTTTTTTTTGGACATGGCAAGAATAGAAGTCAAACTGGCCGTTGTCGCGTTTCATTTTATCCCCACATTGCACCCTTTTCTATAGTCTTTTTGCATCATTTGCCTTTTGACTTACCCATTGACTTCAATGACTTATTTGCTCCAAGTTTAAACCATACGTGGCGCTCTCATATTGATTGAAGATTTTTTTTTTTTTTTTTGAAAATTTTTTCATAATTTTTTTTGCAACGTTTGCTCGTTGATTTGTGTGTTGACTTGCCAGTTGACTTCAATGACTATTTTGCTCCGTGTTCAAACCACGCATGATGCTCTCATATTGATTATTAGAGAAGTTTTTTTTTTTTTTTTTCTGAAGATTTTTCCAAAATTTTTCTGCATCGTTTGCCAGGTGGTTTGCCCGTTGGCTTCCCCATTGGCTTCAATGACTTCTTTGCTCCACATTTAAACCACACATGGCGCTCTCATATTGATTAGAGAAGTTTTTGCCCCTTGATCTTGTCTCTGCCTTCCGAGTTCTAACAAGAAGAGCCCTTTTACCATTAAGTGGGGCTAAATCGACATTAATCTAGCTGGGGAAGGGAGCAGCCAGGGGGGCCTGAGACATGGTTTCCAGGCTTTTGCTGATTCTTGAGCTACTATTACTGTTGGCAGCATCGCTCGGTACATACAAATCCAAGGCCAAGAACCCATCATTTCCACTGACCTGCACCAGCGTTCCCTACCCCTTCGGCATATCAGGTAAAGCTATGAAAGGATTCGAAATAAGCTGCAATGGCACTTCTCCAATTCTACGGCTAGGCAACAATACTTATGAGATTGAAGACATCTCACTGCTGCAAGGCAATCTGACGGCTGGATCAACCTGACGGGAACCCCCTGCACAATGTCGGACACACAGAATATGCTGACGATGGTTGGTTGTAGCCATGTGGCATTTATTTCTTCAGATGAGGCGGCAATTACCCAAGTACAACGGCTCTCTGACCGACAGAAACAAATACGAACATAACAGCTAGCTGACCGCATCCATAAAGAAACCATCTCTTACAGAAACACCTCCCAACAGAAACCCAAAAAAAAACATCAATACTATTAGCCTTTCTACTAATAGTATTTAAAGAGAGGACGGATTTAAATAAAAATTTTAATAAATTTTAAAATTATTTAAACTACATGATAAGAATAAAAAAATTAAATTTATTGAAAGTCTGATTGGATTGACTCGATCATATACGGAGCAGAAGAAGGAGAAAAACTCCAAAAGCATGTCATCACTGTCCTATATAAGACAAATTCCTATCCCGCGTGTCAGTGCTTATTGAAAATTTTATCTCAAGATACGATCGGAATACCCTCTCTTGGGGCACAATCATGGAGAAGACGGACTGTTATAGCCCAAAAAAAAAAAAAAAAAAAAACAGGGATCAAAAACTGGGAAGAAGACTCCCGGTAGGAGTCTTCTTCTCCGGCGAAACCCAGGTAAAATTGGACTCCTAGGACCCCTCGGAGTCCTAGGATCCCCTATAAGAAGACCCCTTCTCCCTTGAGACCGAACATCGGCCTCTTCCCTCTCTCTTTCTCTCCATTTTTCTCGATCGAAGGCCGCGGACACCGTTTGATTTCTCACCGTGATTGCCGCCGACGAGATCTCCGGAGGCTGAGGTGAGTCTCCTTCTTCTTTTCCTCCTTCCTCTCCTTCCTCCCATGCTCCTGTGCGCGGCTGCCGGCGACGAGAGTCGCCGATTTTCGAACGGGAAAGAGATCCTGTTTTTGAGTTTTTTTTCTTTGGATTTTCCGACGCCGGCGATCGGAATTGATCGCCGGCCACGCTCCTCCGTGACCGGGGGGGGTGGCCCCCATCGGCCGCCGGCCTCCGTCGCGGCGGTCATGGCCCAAATGGCCGGTCAAGGCTGGAGGATGCCGGTCCTCTGTTCCGGCACAGGAAGAACCAAGAAAAAAGAAGAAAAGAAGAAAGAAGAAGAAAAAGAAAAAGAAGAAAAAGAAAAGAGAAAGAAGGAAAAAGAGAAAAAGAAAAGGAAAGAAAAAGAAGAAAAAGAAAAGAAGGAAAAGAAAAGAAAAAAAAAATAATAATAATAATAATAAAAATAAATATATATATATATATATATTTATATATATATAAGTAAATAAATAAATAAATAAATAAATAATTAAAATTGATGAGAGAGAGAGTTTCTCTCTCTTCTTTCAGTCTGAACTCTGACTTTCTCTCTCTGAAATTGGATTTTCTCTCTCTCTACTTTCTCTCTCTAGAATTTTTTCTCTCTAGCTTGTTTCTCTCTCTCTTGATAGTTCTCTCTCTCTAAAGTTATTCCTCTAAGATTAGCGTAGTGGAAGGCTTCATCTGATGATTCTGATCGAGTTTAGGGAAGAATCTGATTTTAAGTGAGGTTTTGATTTTGGGATTTGTTAGATTTAATTTTGAATTAAATTAATGTAAAAATATAATTTTGGATAATAGGTGCGGAAGAATCTACTAGAAGTTAGTCGATCCATTCGTTCAGTGCTCCGTGAAAGGTAAGTAATGAATCATCTTCTCGAGATATTCCATATTTATTCTGAAAATAAATAATTATTCTCTAAAATTATGCATGATTTATGAAATTATATTTTTAAAGAAAAGTGCTTTTGAAATGTTATGGTATATTGATTTATGCACATATTTAGTGAAAGATTATGATATATATTATGGTACACAGTGTTTTGATATAGATCGGATTTATGCTCTCGGCCTAACTATGTTTTAGTGGGCCCCGCCAACGGGGATTATACGTTGGTACTCAGTGGATCCTGCCAGTGGAGGTTGTGCGCTGGTGTTTGTGGACCCTGCCAGTGGGGATTGTGCGCTGGTATTTATGGACCCTGCCAGTGGGGGTTGTGCGCTGGTATTCTGTGGACCCCGCCAATGGGGGTTAAACGTTGGTCATAGTCAAGGCTGTTGAGTTACGAGTGTTTTGAATCGAATCGGATTTATGATTATATTATATGTGAATATTTGAAAATATTTGATTTGTATTAAATCAGCATAAAATATACTCTTATGTTTATTTGCAGCATTATTCTTGAAAATTAGATAATATCTGAAATATCTGTAGAGATACTTGTTACTTACTGGACTGTCTAGCTCATTACCTTTCTTTCTATTTTTCAGATTCAGATAATTAATTTCAAGCATGGGACGAAATATTGGGACAGAGCTTTTAGAAGCGAGATTAGCATTGTCAACTTCATTGAACTTAGATCTATTGTTTTTAGTAAAATTTTATTGGATGTAAGACATTTGATTTAATTACTTGAATTACAGTTGAATAATAATTATTTGAATTTATTCCGCTGCGATGCATTGATATCGTGATGAGATGCCTTGCATGCTTATGGAGAGAGTTCTTCATGAGTATACGGCGGTTGCCGCGACCCTCGATTCACAAATCTCGGGTCGGGGGCGTGATAATTAATATGGTATCAGAGCATAAGTGGATAAATTATGACACCTAGAATTTGACATAGTATGAGTGTAGGTGGGTATACATTAGGAATATTGGGACGTTAGAATATGAGCATCATAATAAACCCATCCTAACAAATAGATAAATGAATCTAATAAGGTTTTACTACTACAAGATTATCATGCCTCCCCGTAGAATGACAAGAACTACTCAAAGAATTGCAAGAGAGACATTACAACCACGGGATGGTAGCACTCCCCATCTGACCAGTGGCACCCCTCAGGAGGAGGGAGTCGTAGATCCTAATGGAAGTGCTTCGAGAGCACGTCAAGAACCAGATATGGCTCAGTTAATACAGACCCTAATCAGGATGGTACAAGCGCAACAACAAATACAGCAGCAAATGTTTGAACAACAGCAGATACAACGAGATACACAACAACATCAGCATCTACCACCACAACATAGAGAGCAACTAGTACAACGGAACAATATTTCAAAATTTAAAAAGCTTGCTCCTCCAGCTTTCAAGGGGACTACCGAACCTTTGGAGGCTGATAACTGGATAATGGAGATGGAGAAGGCTTTCACTATCCAAGAGTGTCTTGATGAAGAAAAGATTCGATATGCAGCTTATTTACTACAAGGAGAAGCATACAACTGGTGTCAGCGACTACAGCGCAAGCATGAACAAGACGGCGAAATACTTACCTGGAAAAGGTTTCGGATTGCATTCTATGATCAGTATTTTTTCGGAGTATAAGGATCCAGAAAGAGCAAGAGTTTATTTATTTGAAGCAAAAGGGTATGAGTGTGACTGAATATGAAGCAAAATTTACAGAGTTAGCCAAATTTGCTCCGAGATTAGTGGATGGTGAGCAAGAACATGTTCACAAGTTTGAGATGGGACTGAGAACTGAGATTCGAAAACAAGTGGTTCCATATGAATTGACAACTTATGCAGATGTGGTAAACAAAGCACTGATAATTGAAAGGGAAGTCAATGCAGAACGCATGGAAAGGGAAAGAAGGCAAAGAAAGAGAGCAAGATCAAATGATATACAAGGGCATAATAATAAAAACATCAAAAGATCAACCAAGGAAACAGTAGACAATAAGACTCAACAGATTGATGGTGAGCCGTGCTCCAGATGTGGCAAAAATCATGCAGACAAAGATTGCTATTGGAATACCGGTGCTTGTTTCAAATGTGGTCAGAAAGATCATAAAATTGCTAGCTGCCCGCTAAATACTGAAAATCAAGCTGGTAAAAGAACTCATGAAGGACAACATAAGGATGGCGGACAGATTTCTAAAACCCAGGGAAGAGTTTATGCGCTTACTCAACAGAATCCACAGGCTTCCAATACAATGGTGACAAGTATGAAAAATTTCGAGGACGAAATTTTTTTTTAGGGGTGAAGAATGTTATAGCCCAAAAAAAAAAAAAAAAAAAAAAATAGGGGATCAAAAATCGGGAAGAAGACTCCCGTAGGAGTCTTCTTCTCCGGCGAAACCCAGACAAAATCAGACTCCTAGGACCCCTCGGAGTCCTAGGATCCCCTATAAGAAGACCCCCTCTCCCTTGAGACTGAACATCGGCCTCTTCCCTCTCTCTTTCTCTCCGTTTTTCTCGATCGAAGGCCGCAGACACCATTTGATTTCTCGCCGTGATTGCCGCCGACGAGGTCTCCGGAGGCTGAGGTGAGTCTCCTTCTTCTTTCCCTCCTTCCTCTCCTTCCTCCCATGCTCCTGTGCGTGGCTGCCGGCGATGAGAGTCGTCGATTTCCGAACGGAAAAGAGACCCTGTTTTTGAGTTTTTTTTCTTTGGATTTTCCGGCGCCAGCGATCGAAATTGATCGCCGGCCACGCTCCTCCGTGACCAGGGGGTGGCCCCCGTCGGCCGCCGGCCTCCGCCGCGGTGGCCATGGCCCGAACGGCCGGTCAAGGTCGGAGGATGCCGGTCCTCTGTTCCGGCACGGGAAGAACCAAGAAAAAAGAAGAAAAGAAGAAAAAAAGAAGAAAAAGAAAAAGAAGAAAAAGAAAAGAGAAAGAAGGAAAAAGAGAAAAAGAAAAGGAAAGAAAAAGAAGAAAAAGAAGAAAAAGAAAAGAAGGAAAAGAAAAGAAAAGAAAATAAAGAAAAAATAATAATAATAAAATAAAAATAAATGTATATATATATATTTATATATATATATATATATATGTAAGTAAATAAATAAATAAATAAATAAATAAAAAATTGAAATTGATGAGAGAGAGAGTTTCTCTCTCTTCTTTCAGTCTGAACCCTGACTTTCTCTCTCTGAAATTAAACTTTCTCTCTCTACTTTCTCTCTCTAGAATTTTCTCTCTCTAGCTTGTTTCTCTCTCTCTTGATGGATTTCTCTCTTTCTAAAGTTATTCCTCTAAGATTAGCGTAGTGGAAGGCTTCATCTGATGATTCTGATCGAGTTTAGGGAAGAATCTGATTTTAAGTGAGGTTTTGATTTTGGGATTTGTTAGATTTAATTTTGAATTAAATTAATGTAAAAATATAATTTTGGATAATAGACGCGGAAGAATCTACTAGAAGTTAGTCGATCCATTCGTTCAATGCTCCGTGAAAGGTAAGTAATGAATCATCTTCTCGAGATATTTCATATTTATTCTGAAAATAAATAATTATTCTCTGAAATTATGCATGATTTATGAAATTATGTTTTTAAAAAAAAGTGCTTTTGAAATGTTATGGTATATCGATTTATGCACATATTTAGTGAAAGATTATGATATATATTGTGGTACACAGTGTTTTGATATAGATCGGATTTATGCTCTCGGCCTAACTATGTTTCAGTGGGCCCCGCCAACGGGGATTATACGTTGGTACTCAGTGGACCCTACCAGTGGGGGTTGTGCGCTGGTGTTTGTGGACCCTGCCAGTGGGGGTTGTGCGTTGGTATTTGTGGATCCTGCCAGTGGGGGTTGTGTGCTGGTATTCTGTGGACCCCGCCAATGGGGGTTAAACGTTGGTCATAGTCAAGGCTGTTGAGTTACGAGTGTTTTGAATCGAATCGAATTTATGATTATATTATATGTAAATATTTGAAAATATTTGATTTGTATTAAATCAGCATGAAATATACTCTTATGTTTATTTGCAGCATTATTCTTGAAAATTAGATAATATCTGAAATATCTGGTAGAGATACTTGTTACTTACTGGGCTGTCTAGCTCATTACCTTTCTTTCTATTTTTCAGATTCAGATAATTAATTTCAAGCGTGGGACGAAATATTGGGACAGAGCTTTTAGAAGCGAGATTAGCATTGTCAACTTTATTGAACTTAGATCTATTGTTTTAGTAAAATTTTATTGGATGTAAGATATTTGATTTAATTACTTGAATTACAGTTGAATAATAATTATTTGAATTTATTCCGCTGCGATGCATTGATATCGTGATGAGATGCCTTGCATGCTTATGGAGAGAGTTCTTCATGAGTATGCGATGGTTGCCGCGACCCTCGATTCACAAATCTCGGGTCGGGGGCGTGACACGGACAGATCACTTAGAACTCAACAAAAGTGAAATAGGAGAGAAAAAAAAGCAAAGGAAGAAAAAAAAATATGCTACTTTGCTTTCTCGATATACTATGTCATCTGAACTCGTAGTCTTATACAGACTACAGGAAGATACGAACAAGAGGATGCTTTGATCGGTTGACCACAAAAAAAAATAATCAATCAGAAAAAAAAATATCCGTCTGAAAAATACCGCCGTTTGATCAAATGGTCAATTCACCATTATCGCAGCAAAATTTTTAAAAAATTATGCTCATAAAATAATAAAAAATTAAAATAATAATAAAATAATCATACCATCATCCGCATGTACCACATCATGCCACACTGTGAATTCGCGCGTGTGAGCCGTGTCGACCGAGTGAGTCTTGAAGAAAAAAAAACTAATCAAGATGAAAGTCAAGTTCTTTCAGCAAAATGGAGGCTTGTTTCTGCATCAGCAAATCTTAAGTCAGGGTTCTTCTAATGCAACAGTGAAGATCTTTAGTATAAAAGAACTAGAAAAAGCAACCAACAACTTTAATGAGAGCCAAATCCTTGGTCATGATGGATATGGTACTGTATACAAGGGTGTTTTGTCAAGCTAGGAAGTTGTGGCCATCAAAAAATCCAAATTTCTTGACAAGAGCCAAATCAAGCAATTCATCAATGAGATCATCATCCTTTCTCAAATCAATCATAGGAATGTTGTTAGACTCTTGGGCTACTGTTTAGAGACCCAAGTTCCATTGCTTATGCATGAGTTCATATCCAATGAAACCCTCTTCCACCATATCCATGGTGAGAGTGATGATTTCTCAATGCCATGGGAAGTTCATCTCAAAATTGTTACAGAAGCTGCTAGAGCGTTAGCTTATCTGCACTCAACTACTTCAGTACCAATCATTCACAAAGATGTCAAGCCCATAAACATATTATTAGATGAGAATTATACCGCTAAAGTATCAGACTTTAAAGCTTTAAGGTTGGTCCCATTTGATCAAAACATATAACCACCCTTATGCAAGGGACATTTGGATATTTGGATCCAGAGTACCTCTACCCAAGCAAGCTAATGGAGAAGAGCTATGTCTATAGCTTTCGAGTAATTCTTGCAAAACTATTAACTAGGGAGACTCCAGTATCTTTTGCTAGGTCAAAAGATCAGAGGAATCTAGCTATATATTTCACCTTGATGTTTGATGAGCAACACCTCGTTCAACTGCTAGAGCCATAAATTTTAGAGGAAGCTGGAATGAAGCAACTCTTTTTGGCTACACAACTTACCAGGAGGTGCTTAAATTTGAAAGGAGAAGGAAGGCCAACTATGAAAGAAGTCACCATGGAATTAGAAGGGCCAAGGAGGTTCCACAAGCAGCGGTTGGCTCCCAATCTCGAGAAAATGGAACACTCGATAGATGGGATTGGACCTTCAAATATATGCATTGAGGAGGAAAGTAGATAACATCATTTTAGAAAGTTATATTTTAGCATCCATGGATCACCTAAGGTGATGAATGTACGAGAAATCGCTCTTATTGTTGAGAGCTGTTAAAGATATTTTCTATGCTATTGATGCTCCCTGTTTTCCTAAGCAAATATTGATCAAATTATTCTTTCAACTTTGTGTTTTACTATTCTCTAATTTGCATATTGTACTACTAAAGATCTATATATGTGATAAAAACTAGTGATCTAGCTATGCTTGTCGATGTAATTATCTCATATTATAGCCGACAAGGTTACCGAACTGCTTAGCTCATCCATCATCTAGATCGTAAAGATTGGATGAGGGTCACTGCATGCCTCCATGGTGATGATCTGATGGTTGTTGTCCCTAAATGGTGAGGGCTTCAATGCTATGTGCCTTCAAGTTGGTGTTGGATGATGGAGGTATTGTTCTTGTCAGTGCTCCGATGCTATAACTAACTTGAAACAACAAAGACAAAAAACTTGATGCACCCAAGTATGTCTAGTAGGAGACCCTCTGATATCTAAGTCAAATATGGCTATCGGGGAATAGGAGGCCTAAGAGCAGTAGAAAAGTAGTACAAGAGAGTCAAAAGAGAAGTTACTTGAAGGGCTTCGAGGAATGTAACATATAGGTAGGGGTGGAACTGGATTGGGCTGGGCTGGGTCCTACCCCTATCCGAGTCCAGTCCGAAAATTATTTTCGGACTTCGGGCTGGGCTTAGGCCTGATAAATATGTAAAAATCTCGTCCCGAGCCCGGCCTGAGCCCAGGTCCGAGCCCGGCCAGAAACCATTTGGGCTGGCCCGATCCCATGTGTGTGCTCTTCCTCTCCTCCTCCGTCTTATCCTCCGTTGTCGTCCGACGCCGACGGTAGTGGAGCATTGCCGGTGCCTCCAGAGGCCGCTGCTTTGCGGCATGTTTGCTAGTTGGAGAAAAGACTCAGGCGGGTGGCCGTGGCGGTGGTTGTGGTGGTGGCAGTGGGAGTTTAGTCTCCGATCTGAACAGAGCCGGAGGTACCAGTAGAGAAGATCAATCGAGAAGGAGGCAAATCTCATGAAGCCACCAATTGAAATGGTAAGAGGCGTTTTTGAATGGAATCAAGAAGAATATAGGAACGATGACGACGATGAGGAGAAATTGGAGAACGAGGAGGAGGAGGAGGATGAGACAAGGGTTTTTGTTTCGTCGGCGACTACGACGCCGTCGAAGAATGCGCTGCTGCTGATGAGATGCCAATCGGCTCCTCACAACCGGATGTCGTCCCTGGTCGCCAACCAGTTCTCGATCTCTGTCTCCCCGCTTCCGCCATTAGAATTGAAGTCTTCTCCGACAGAGAAGAAGATAGAAGTGGGAGATGATGAGGAGGAGGAGGGGAGGAACTCGAGCAATGGAGGGGAGGGGGGAGAGGAGGGATCGCGGCCCCTGATACTGACGCGGTGCAAGTCGGAGCCGACGAGGAGGGCCGTGGTCCCGGAAGCGTCTTTTGAGGGAAACGAAGAACGAAATTACGGAATGAAAGATTAAGAACAAGAACAGTAGCTTGTAGTCGGATTACAGTTGGGCTCGGGCCCGAGCCGGGCCAACGATAGATCCGAGTCTGATCTAAAAATGAAATGGATAGATTTTTGAGTCTAAATCTAATTTAATTTTGTTCGGATCTAACTCGAAGCCTCACCCGCACTTGGGCCGGCCTGAAGCCCATCAGACTGGCTTGAGCCCATTTCCACCTCTACATATATGTAGGGTTGGAGCTCGTTGCCAAGTAGTTTGAACATGTATGTTGGCTATTGTGCTAACTCTCTTACTTTTGAATTATATCTATGCTTTTTGGCTGCGTAGATTGCTTGTGTATTGCATTTGTTTAGAAACAATTTGCAATCATGGCTGAGGTGCTGCCAGCAAGGGGCAGAGATTGAAATACGAAGGACTCTCTATGCATCTTCTTGGTTGGTCACATGACAAGTTTTGAGCAGTCAGACGGTGGCTAGGTAGTGAGCTCTCATTAGTTGATTTGCTTCATCACCTCAGGTCAGTTTCAAGGCGTTGAGATACTTATAGCATAACTTGATGAAAATTCTCATTTTTACATGCTATATTTTGAATATATAGTCTGTAGATCCAAAAAAAAATTATTTGGAAATCAAATATTATGCAATACTTCTTGATTTTGGTTATTTTTAGTCTAATTATGATTCTAGCCTAGCTAATTGGTTGACTCCTTTATTTTGATGCAAAAAAAAAAAAAAAAAAAAAAGAAAGAAAAAGGCGCCAACCTTTTTCTTTCAAGCCGCCAACCTTTTTCTTTCAAGTTTTAGACCTTGTACTGGGGCTTATCGTAGCTGTACTCACAAAGACCAAGAGAGGGTTGCATTTGTTAATGTTTCTTAACAATCGCATGAAATTATGTCTTCTCAACGATGAAATATTAGCTGCTTAAGTTGTTGTACATTTGGAAGCCAAATATAAAATATTTACTCTAAATTTACAAATTACTGTTTCAGATATACATTATGAGAATTTTTTTAATTATATATTATCATTAATTAATTATTTATTTTATTTTATTAAAAATAAATTGATTATATGGTTCATATTAATGAATGTGCATGTAAATTCAATATTGTTAGTAATTTTTGGATTATGCAGGTTCTATGTTGGGTAATATAGTTGAAATGATACAGTATAGATCTGAATCTAACTCTAACTCGTGATGGAAGAATTCGTTAAATTTTTTTTAAATAATTAATTTTTATTTTATTTTTTATAAATATTATGAAATTAATTCTCAAATTTATCCGATCGAATATCCGACAACTGGAGAGAAAGATTTAATCTTTGTTATCCATTTGAGCATTCGAATTTTGAGAATCAACGGTGAATACACGTACATAGTTATTAATTTATGTTCTCATCTTCTGTATATAATCTGGAAAAAATCTCAACAATTAATAGCAGTGTCTGATTTTTTTTTTTAAGAAGATTAGAATAACAAAACTTTTTTTGGATTCATAAGAAAAAAAAAAGGAAAAAGGGAGGAAGAAGACTGACAGATCTCCCTGGGGCCGTCCCTTCTTCTTCCCGTCGCTGTTGGGGACCCTGCTCCGGCGGCCACCGGCACCAGCCGGCGGTGAGTAGCCGGTGGTTCCAATCTAGATCCCAAACAAAAAAAAAAAAAAAACAAGAAGAAGGAAATGAAACAGGGCTGGCGGTCCTCCCGCCACCGTGTCCTCCTTCTCCTCCGTGCAGTAACTGCAGGCCGCCGTCCGGGGAGGCGGCGGCGACTCCGACGAGCGGTGATGCCGTGAGTAAGCACCCTTTTCCTCCCATCAAAGATTGGAACCAAACAAACAAAAAAAATAAAAAAAGGGACAAAAGAAATAAAGAGGGCCGGCGGTTCTTCCCCGCCGTGCTCTCCTTCCCTTTCTACGGCCGACGGAGAAGGCTAGAGAGAGGACGACAGTCGGCCTCCCACCGACCGCCGGATCAAATAGAGGTGGGGAGCCGGTTCCGGCGCCCCCTTTGCCCCCGCAAGATGGGACTTTTTTTTTTTGGCCGCCGGACTCTATGTCCACCGGAGGCGGGAAGCGGATCGGGGCCAGCAGCCGACCGGGTGACGGGAGAGGGGCTGGCGGTCGGCCTATTGAAGTTTCCCGCTGACCGCCGGACCGAATTGTGAAGGGGAGCGCCGGTTCCAACGCCCCTTTTCCCACCGCAAGTTGAGGGAGAGGTTGTAACGGGTTTCGGGTTCGGGTTTTGGATTTGATCCGAAATACAGATCCGACTTGATTATTTGGTTATATGGCACATTTTCAGTTAAACCCCTGGTAAATTACAATATCTGATTTTAGTACTTCAAAATTACAATGTAATCCCTGTGATTCACTTTATCATATAAAAAATCTGTGTTATAGTTTAACCCTTGCTGCAGTTTATTATTACATAATAGTCCTTCGAAACTTCAATTTAGTCCTTGAGAAAGTTTTATTTCTGATGATAGTCCTCAGAAAATTAATTTTTTTTTATATTTCTATAATTATTTGCCATAGCATATCATATTTGAAATATTTTTTGAGATATAATAGTTTAAAAAATTATTGTGGCATGTGATAAACCCTTTGGTAGCATGTACTTATTGAAAAATATATCCCAAAGCCAATCGTCAGCCTATTGACGGTTGTGCTAATTGATGTAATTATATATGAATTAATTAATAAAATATTTATTTGATAATTTTTTATCATAAGCTTGTACATCTTCTATATCAAATTTCTGTATTATGATGAAAGTCCTTAGGACTATTTTAAATCGATAAAGGAGAATTTATCGTTTAGTCTTTAAATAAGTTCGTGATCATATGATATGCTGTTACTAGGACGATGGACATATCAAGTGTAGATCATTGTGTGCCATATAAATTGGTTGTCTTATTAATCAAAGAGCATGGAGATACTGATATGGCATGCAGGTGAAATGTAAGAGTACATTTCACTGAATGTGACCAACTTCGAAGCACTCTGCTGTCAAGAGTCACTCCGAAGGGATATAGGTATAAGTGTCCCTCCGATCTGAGATCATCATGGTGACCTACAAGCAACTCACTGTGCTTTGGTGTCGGACTATCTGAATTTCTAATTCAAGATCGAAAGATTTTTGGGCATAGTCAAATACTTGTGAAGTCGGTGAGTGAGTCAAAATGGAATTGACCACTCCAAAGGATTGGAAAGAATGTTTTATGCTTCAATTTAGTAAGACCTTAGCCAGGGCAATCCTTGTGAGGAGTAGCAAGATTTATTAGGTTGAGATACATAATGGATGTACTATTAAGAGTTGACAGTTTAAACTCTAAGTCATCCTAGCATCAAGAGTTAAAGGGATGAATTATACGGTAACTATATCCAAGTAGGTTCTTGAGTGTTGCTTTGCATACATTCGGTCTATCCAGACGTCGGATACCATTGCTAGATGGTTACTCTGATTGATACAGAAATCTATTCTTGTGATACTGGCTTAGGTTCGAACCTATGGATCACACATATTAGAAATTTTTGTCCGATCAGATGGCTAATCTGAAGAGTCCCATTGGATTGGGACTCTTATGAAGAGTCCCACTGGACGGAGACTCCGGTGAAGAGTCCTACTAGACTGGGATTCTATCATTAATAGAGGATTAATTAGTGATTAGATCACTAATTAACTCAATTTGATTGAGCATTAAAGTCCAGATCAAGTATGATTGAATTGGATTCAATCAGGTAAGTCTGAGTTGGTTATGAGATAACCTAATCGGTAAGGAAGAAATGATCCTGATTTGATCGAGTCTATGGCTCAATTAATTTGCTGATTTGATCGGATTTAATTGAGGTTATTGAAGCTTAATTAGATTAGGTTCATCATATTTTATTTGGGTCTAATTGGATTGGGTTTGAAAGAAATCCAATTGGTTAAACCCTAGAGTCCCAAATGAATGGGACTCTCTCTCTTGCGCCATCAAGAAAGACTCATCCTTTTCTCATCGCACAAAATCAGTTTGTGCATGAGAAAATCTTAAGCTAAACTCCTTTTTGTCGCCCTCTTTGGAGTGGATAAGGTTTGTTTTAAATTGAATTTAAAGTCAAAAACCTATCCTTATCATCCCACTCGTCGGTGCCTTGTGAAGGAGCTTGATTTGTGTGACAAAAAGGAGGAGCTCCCATATGTTTTCCATTCTCAAAATCCTCTAGTAGGTCCCCTTTTAAGTCAGATAAAAGTGAGAAAAAGTTGGAGTTAAATTGAAATTCAAAATGATTTGAATTGCAACAAACTCCAGTCCTTATCCTATCTGATCTGATTTGTGCAACAACCATAAAAAGCTCACCTTTTTGTGTGCCAACTACTCTGAGACTTTCACCATGAGATACCAGAGAGAAAGAGGGGCTGAATACCTTTCTTGGGGTGTGAGGTTTGGGTGGGTTTCTATCTTTCTTAGCGTGAACAAAGGAGGAGACCGATCTCCTCTCGGATGAGAGACCTAGAACTGTTCTAGGATTTCTGGATGAGGAAAAAATTAAAGAGAAGAGAATTTTCATCAAATTTTTCTTCACTATCCAGCATCCCTCCTCTGATCCATCTTCGACATCGAAAAGATCTGAGGTGATCGAAGAAGGAGATCCAATCAGATTTGCCATCAAAAGCCGACTACACGAGCTAGCACTCTCGCGGAGGGCTGATCGATCTAAAGGCTTTATGTAGATCATCCATAGAGGCCGAACGCTTGTGCGGCTGTGAGCGATCAGAGAGAACTTTTGGATTTACGTTCTTGATTGTGGAGTTCGACTATCCACACTCAGGTACTGGGTTCGGAATCTTGATAGTAGTAGATTAGATCTATTACTAAATGCTGATTTTTAGTTCACATACTTACTGTTTTAAATTCAGATTTTATGCATATAAATTTATGTCATAGACCTATTTATAGGAGTTTTAATATCAAATCTTATGTATGTATTTATAAATTAAATAGTTTAATCTAATATTTTTTGCTGTAAAAATTTTTGAAATACATCCATATAACCCCTGCACATCCTAAAAGTGGTATCAAAGCCATGGTTCGATATGACATGATATTATATACATGAACAAAAGGATTATTTTGTCAAATGAGAAAAATCTAATAAGCTTAGTTTGATTGCTAGTAAGAGATTTGTTTCTGAGCATCTACTGAGTGATCTACCAAAGACCAATAATGCTAAAGAACTGTTTGATATTATAGGATGGAGATACTTTATGTCTGGGAATGTTGAGTTTGGACGCCTAATGAAAAAATTAATAACCATGAGATATGATAATATTGGGGGTGTCAGAGAATATATTCTGAAAATGGTTCATCTCCCAACTAAGCTTAAGGGTCTCAAAATTGATCTACCTGATTTTTTTTCTTGTGCCTCATATTTTGAATTCTTTATCTATTGAATTCTCTTAGATCAAAACTGCCTACAACACTCTGAATGAAATCTGAAGTGTTAATGACTGGATCACCAAATGTGTTTTTGAGGAAGAAAAGCTTAAGAAAGAAAAGAGTGAGAGTACTCTTCTTTCCTTCCAATACAAATCTCATTCTGGCAAGAGTTCTGTGAATTAGAAAAGATGTAAACCTACTGCTCATAAATAATCTCAGGGTGCAAAAGAACATGGTAACAACCCTGATCAATATCATTTTGTAGGAGGCCCTAAAGCTGCCATAAAGAAAATGTCAGATATTATCATTGTAAGAAGAAAGGCCATATAAGGAGTTAGTGCTATAAGTTCAAATCTTGGATAGAAATGAAAGAAAAGTAGGAAGGTAAGCCCCTAGCTTTTGTCTGTTATGAGTCAAATATAATCATTGTCCCTGTTGATTCCGATGGATTCATAGTGGTGCCACAACTCATGTGGCAATTTCTTTGCAAGGGTTCATAAGCAAGTGAAAACCAAGTCCGAAGGAGGTGAAACTGAAAATAAAAAATAATCTTGAAATTGAAGTAGAATATATAGGAGTTGTCAAGTTATCTTTAAAGTGATTTTAAAATTTTCTTAGAGAACACCTTCTATGTACCTTCTTTTAGAAGGAATTTAATTTTTATTTCCTCTTTAAATAGGCTTGGATTTGATTTTGATTTTCATGATGGAAAAGTTAATTTGATGTTTAACTCTTAGGTTATAGTATTTTGAATGATGGATTATATAAGTCATGTTTAGCTTGTGATAATCCTTATGCTTCTTTAAATATTGAGAATATAGTTGTAAAGCATCCTAGGATTAAAGATAGATCCTCTATATTATGGCACAAGCGCTTAGAGTACATATCTAAGAAAAGAATTGATAGATTGATTAAGAATGATATTTTAGCCATCTTAGATTTTATGGATATGGAGACTTTCATTGATTATATTAGGGGTAAATTAATTAAGACTAAAAAATAAAGGGACAATTTGTAGTTTCGGGCTTTTGGAAAAAATTCAAACTAAAATTACTGGACCTTATTCCTCTATAATCTATTGTAATAAATGTTTCATCATGTTTATTAATGATTTTTTTTGGTATGGTTATCTATATTTAATTAAAGAAAAATTAGATGCTCTTGAAAATTTAAGACCTTCAAAATAGTAGTTAAAAAATAATTGAGAAAGGTCATCAAGATTGTGAGATCTGACCATGAGGGTGAGTATTATGGCAAACATGATGTGGCAGAACAGTATATGGGTCCGTTTGCTAAATACTTACAGGATTGTAGGAATGTTGTCCAATATATCATACCTGATAGCTCTAAGTAGAATAGTGTGACCGAGAGACATAATCACACCCTTAAAGATATGATGAGAGATATGATGAGTAGGTCTAACTTACCAAAATATCTATGAGGTGGGGTTCTTAAAACTATCTTATATATCAAATAACTAAAATATCTTTTGAACTTTGGACCGATAGAAAATCTAGCTTAACCATCTTCAGGTTTGAGATTGTCCTACAGAAGTAAGAATATACAATCCAATAAAGAAAAAGACTAACCCTAGAACTAGTTGTTATTGTTTCATTGGGTATCCAGAATATGCTAAAGGATATAGATTCTGTAATCCTAGGAGAGGTAACAGAATTGTAGAATCACTGACTGCTAAATTTTTAAAACTTGATGTGACTGATGTTGAATCTTCTCGGACTATTGATGTTGACAATAGTTAGATTGAGACTGTCTATATTCCTATGTCCATATTATATAAGAATGTAGTTCCTGCACCCATTAATAGAGTGGATGTTTAGGCCCCTGATCCTCCTACTCCTATTGAGAATCTTCAATCAGTCCAGTCTATTGAGTAGGTGCCTTTAAGGAGGACTGCCAGATAGAGGAGGCCTTTCATTCTTGATGATTTCTTTGTCTATCTCGAGAAATGTGACTATAATATTAGGCACGTAGTTGATCCTATAATATATTATGATGCTGTAAGATATCTTTAATCTGATTTATGGATAGATGCTATGAAGAAGAAGTCCATCTATGACTTGAAACAAGCATTTCGACAATGGTGCTTGAAATTTGATGAGGTGGTAAGCTCTCTTTGAGAAAAATAAGGTTGTTCAATGTATCTATCTCAAAATCAGTGGGAGTAGTTTATCTTTCTTATTTTGTATATTGATGATATCTTGCTTGCCAGTAGTGATGTTGATTTACTTAGTGAAGCTAAACAAATGCTATCTAGGACTTTTAATATGAAAGATTTTGGGGCGGCAATCTTTGTCCTAGACATTGAAAGTCATAGAGATAGATTACTTCATCTATTGGGTTGTCATAGAGGGCATACATTAATAGGGTTCTTAAAAGATTTAATATGCACAATTGCAAACCATATGATATGCTTGTTGCCAAAGGTGATAAGTTCAACAAAGATCAGTGTCCCAAAAATGAGCTTGAGAAAGATCAAATGAAGTATATGCCTTATGCCAGTGCTAGTCTGATGTATACTCAGGTTTGCACCAGATTTGATATTACCTTCATAAGTGGGAGTTTTTGGTAGGTATCTGTCAGACCCAGACTTCCAATATTGGATTGCTGTAAAGAGAATGATGAGGTACTAATAGAAAATCAAAGACTACATGCTTATATATAGAAGATCTGATAACCAAGATTTTGTGAGCTACTCAGATTCAGATCTTGTTGGATGCCCTGATAATTTTAAATCAAATTCAAGATGTATTTTTATGTTGATTGGAGATGCATTATCCTGGAGGAGTGTTAAATAGACCCTGATTGCTTCTTTCACTATGTAAGCAATTTATTACCTACTATGAGGCTGCTACTCAAGCTATTTAACTAAAAAATCTTATTGTAGGGCTTCGGATTGTTCATGCTAATACTAGACCACTGACAATCTATTGGGATAATAGAGCTGTTGTATTCTTTACAAAAAATAATAAATCTTCTGGTGGATTTAAATATTTAGAATGGAAGTACCTGACAGAAAGAAATCTTATGAAGAAAGCGGACATAGCTGTTGAGCATATAGATACAGAGTCCATGTTGGCTGATACTCTGACCAAGGCTTTAAGGCCTATATGCTTTACAAAGCTTGTTGAAAATATAGGCATATTGAGTTTTTTTAATGTACTTGGTTAGCGGGAGTGACTTTGTATTTATGATTTATTATCATTTTATTATTATAGACCTTTTTCATCTCTTACACTTATGATGAATATTAGTATACATTATTGATATGACAAATTGATGGTACATTTGTATTAATTCTTTGGATTATGTATACATATTTATTTTAGCACACTTGAAGATATCTCTTGTTTATGTACCTGTTATATGAAATCTGAGACCAGATGTCGAGTCTCGGATATGTTGTGCTATGTTGTCACTGACATCATGTTGAGTATGTGAGACAGAATGGCTTATTGTTGAAGCTGTTAAAATTTTTCTTGCTTATTTAGTATCTAAGAATGAAAAGAAATTAGAGGACCGACAATGAAAATAGTATATATTAGGATCATTTTTGGATGCTATTTTTTTGCTACACTACCACACCAAGACTCATGTCGATTGTATTAGTGATGTTCGTAACCATTGATAGATCTTGTGTCAAATAAAGGATGCTATGACTTTCGTGATTCAGTATAAGTGATACTATTGGACCAAATCAATTCTAAGGTACTGTACATGGATCATATATTTTTCAAAAATTATGACTACATACTGTGCTTTCTATTATTCAGTCCGAGAGTCATTTTTAAAAATAAAATATTTTTAAAATTTTAAAATAAATCATAATTAATGTTGTCCAAGTAGGAGAATGTGAAATTTTTTCTAATTATGGACTGTCATTAATTAATTAATTTTATTTTATTAAAAATAGGCTAATTATATGGTCCAGGTTAATGGACATGCATGTAAGTCCAATATTGCTAGTGATCCTTATGTTTTAGGTTATACAGGCCTTATGTTATGGTTGGGGCGACACAATATAGGCCTGAACTCGACTTGAGCCCATGATGGGAGGACCTGTTAGGATTTCTTTTTGAATGGCTAGATCTCCTCTCTACTTCCTATAAATATTATGAGATTAGTTCATAGATTTGTCCCATCAAATAACCGCATGTTGAGAGGAAGTTGGAGAGAAGAATTTGGCCTTCGGTGTTCGTCTGAGCATTCAAGTTTTGAAAATCAATGACAAATACAGGTATATATCTATAAATTTATATTCTAATCTTCTGTATATGGTCTTGAGATTGCTATATGCTTGAATCAAGTAGAGGTGTTAGAGATATCTTATTGGTCAATTAGCTTATTATTTGGTTTCTTATTATCTTGTAGATGCTTGAGTATAGAGCCATTTGGGTTATGGGCAACATGCTGGAGAAGTCAAGGTTCAGGTGGTGATCTGGTAGTGATTTGAAGACCGTGCTGATGGGTTAATTCTATGGATGGTTGACCCTAATGATTTTTGAATTATTAAAATATTTTCGTTAAGGAGGGATTTTCATCTACATGACACATGGCACGAATATAAGAAGTCAATCCAACTTTTCCTGGCCGTTGGAAATAATGAAGGATTTACATCTACATGGCACGTGGCAGGTATACAAGAAGTCAATCCAATTTTTCGTAGACGTTGGAAAGAACGAAGGATTTACGGCTACATGGCACATGGCAGGAGTGTAAGAAGTCAACGTGGCCGTTCTTTAGTTTAATTGGACAATTTTGTCTCTACCTGGTAACAAGAACAGCCGTGCTGCCATTTAAGCGGACTCAATGGACATTAATCTTGCAGGGGGAGGGGAGTAGCAGCTAGAGAGGTCAGACACATGATTTCCAGGCTGCCGCTGATTTTTGAGCTACTACTATGGTTGGCAGCGCCACTCGGTATGCACGTGTTGGAGGCAAACTCGTCATTTCCACTAACTTGCACCAGCGTTCCCTGCCCGTTTGGCATATCGGGTAAAACTATGGAAGCTATTTTTTGAAAGCTATTTTTTTAAGAGTTTTCGTTATTTTTTCGGATCCCAACACTTCTCAAGTTGAAAAGTAAAAATTTCTTCGAGAGTTAAGATTTTTAATAAATACTGCAGTCCCGCCGATTGACACACCATCTTATCTGACAAATCGTCATGAATGTATCAACCAATGAGTAGACAACTCTTACTCAATACTTTTCAAACAAATTGCAGCAGATTTGATCTTTAAGTTCTGAAATCTCATATAACAGATCTTGAACTCATTCTTTAGTTAAATCAAACCCACCATTGCATGCGAGTGAAGCCATCATTGGACCCTCACCTGACAGATTTTGGATCCAACCCCATGTCCACCCTGCTACAAATAGAGTGGTTGCTTTTCTCCTGATGCAATTGAACCACTGTATTCAGTCGAGAATAGTCAACATTGGAAAGGGCACGGCACTCTACAATGATGGAAGATCTCTCAACTTAATATTATTGAGGAGATTTTTGATTTAGGTTTCTTAGGTTTAATTGTTTACTATATCTTATGTAGATCCACACTTAAATTGGATCTACTAAAGATATCCTAATTTGGTCTCACCAAATTGGTCCCATCGTGCAATGCAATTTGAAGTGGACTCAACCTTAAGCACCACAAAATCAAAAATAAGGGAGAAAGGACTTGTGTATATTGTCCTAGATGTTTCGTAGTGAACCACTCTTCCAAACAATCTATCTAAAGGGAGAAAGCACTCTTGTGTTGAAAAAATTACGAGAGCCCTTTATTGCAAACCAGAACTATCTCACCTCCATAAGACCCGATCCACTTCATTAGTCAATGGATCAAGTAGAATATAAGCCCCTTGGAAGCAGCCCTAACCTCCAAACTTATAAAAGCAAAACTTATCAAGGATGTACGAAACCTCACTATTTACCCCACACAAGCTATGAGTTTTGTTAAGAATTATGATTTGAACTTGGTATTTTGCTGCTAATTTATAGGCTGAGTATTTGAATTTATCTGTGACATACCGTTTGGTGACATGTACCAAGTACTAGGATTCTTAGTTGACTTTATCCTGCTTGTATGAGTTGCAAGTGCTAAATACTATTGGTTTCTTCTAGAGTTCTTAGTGCTTGTTGAAGATTAATTACATGTTTTCCCCTAGTTCTAGAGGATGGTTTTGGTTAAATTGGTTAAAGAGTCAAATATAGACCATTAGAAAAGAAAGCATGAATAGCATCGAACAAATAAAACATACCAAAGCAATAGTCTTAAATAATTTAGAATTTTATATATATACCCTTGCAGATACGACATATTACTTGTTTATCCTTCAAATTAAATTCACTACTTGCATATATACATATATCTTCAAATCTTTCTATTTTGAAAGGATGCCCCTCCCATAAGATATTTGACTAATGCTATTAATAGATAGTTGCTTTAAGTATAAAACAAAGTAATTATCATTTTTCATTTGCACCCCTGAAAGGTTAAAAAAAATTACTCTTTACAATATAAAATAAGTGTTAGATTTTAAGAGTATTGATGTATAAGGTTAATAACATATGTTGGATTTAAAATGATAATTTTTAATTCTATTAGTCAAAAATCTAATCGGAGATGTATCACTGCAAAAACAAGACGATATGAGAGCTATATATGCAAATAGTGACTTTTGGAGGGTAAATATATAATAAGTCATATTTATAGGGTTATGTATGTAAAATGCTTAATTACAAATTTTGTATAAATAGGATTGCTATAATTAATGGGACAGATCTTATGGTTGATATAAAACAAGAAGTTGCCGTTCTCTTAGAGAAAACCATCCACCAATTCATACACCCAGATTGATTTAACTAGACTCTAGAAAGACACTAAATCTTTAATGAATAAACAAAAAAATTCTAGGGGGAAATTTCTCCTTCTCGCAGCTATATATCTTTGCTCGACTGAAGACTACAACTTTCAGAAATATACAGAAATGATGGAGGAAGGCTACTTTTGCAAATTGAGTTCCATGTCAACAATGACCTACCTTTGTACGTGCCTCCGCCATGGCAAATTTTTGTCCAGCCATCACCCACTCTAATATGCTAGTTGAAGTCCTAGCTTCTCTTCACTCAAAATATGGAAGTAACTTAGTATGTTATAGTTACTTCATTTTTCTTAACAAAAAAATGCAGTAAGTTTTTAGTGTCCTTTTGCCCATTCTGTATATGGTGTCGCGATCAATTAAACTCTAAACTCTGAGTTACACCAAATATTGTTCATATGCAATGAGATATAAGAATTAATATACCATTTACTCAAATCATTGTCGGGAATCTAACAAATGGGCACAAATTTGACGAAAATTCTGAATCTAAAAAATATAAAAAATGCTATCCAAATTGAAAAGAATAAAATAATTGTATGTTTGAAATAAAAAAAGTAAGTGCTTTACCTTTTCAGATCACAATCCAAGCCCTTTGCATCAAAAAGAAAACCAAAGCCACAAGCTCATCCTTCTCCTCCTTTATTTTACATCGGTATTAGATAGATCTATGATAGATATATAAAGCCAACGAATTCAAATAATACCTTCTAACTAGATTTTTTGCATAAGGTTTTAAGTTCTTAGAAATAATATCAAAGCAAACCCTACCCATGGTTTATGTAGACTAGGAAAAATCGTAGCATGGTCTAAGAAATCCAAATAACTATGAACCCTTTTGGGTGAAGCCGTAGGTTTTAACCAATGACACATATCCCCAAGTTAAAACTCTATGGATTACCTCTTCCATATCATTAATGTTGAAATCACCGCTCAATAGCCAAGGGCTTGAGAGAATGCTTCTTATCACTATAACAAAATAGGATATTAGCGATAAAAAAAATTTATCAATAATAATCTACTGTCATCGTCCATGGTTATTAGCAACGAAATTATCATCACTAATATTTAGTCACAAATAATGACATCGTTGATAATTTTTTACAACGAAAAAAAAAATTCATCGCTAATAATCTATATTATCGATCAAAAATTTTCGTCGTTAAAATTTTTTTTCGAAAACTACTTACGATGAAAAATTTTAATCATAAAAAAAGATAATTTATGATAAAATATTATGTTGTTAATAAAAAATAATTATTTATGATGAATGATATTCATCGTTATTAATTTAATTAAAAAATTTTATGAAAATTAAAAAATATTAGCGACATAAATTTTTCATCGTAAATATGATAATTTTTTATGTAAATTTTTATCACTAATAAATTATTAATTACTTATAAAAAAAATATTTTTATCACTATTAATTTAATTAAAAATTTTTATAAAACTTAAATTTAAAAAAAAATATTAGCAACATAAATTTTTCATCACAAATATAAAATTTTTATCGCTAATAAATATCAATTATTTGTGATGAAAATATTTTCATCATCACTAAATTTTTTATGAAAATAAAATTTTAAAAAAAAATTAGCAATGTTAATTTTTCATCACAAATATGATAATTTTTGATACACAATTTCATCACTAACAAATTATTAATTATTTACGATAAAAATATTTTCATCGCTATTAATTTAATTAAAAATTTTTATAAAAATTAAATTTAAAAAAATATTAGTGATGTACATTTTACATCATAAATATTTCAATTTTTTAGTGGGGAAGAGCACCATCAAGATAGACGAGGTCACCACGGTGATACTCCAGAATGAGATTCTAAAGAGGGAGAACTCAACTTTGAGCTCAGGTGGTGGTAGCTCAGCTTTGGTGGCTTCTAGAGGAGTAGGAGGTAGTAAACAGAATGATAGGAGATTGCAATGAGGGCGGTCCAAGTCTAGGAGGGACTTGAGCAAAATCAATTGTTACCGATATGAGGAGTTGGGACATCTAGCCAGAGATTGCCCTTAACTCAAAAATCAGATGGTGGCTGCTGTGGCGATGGCTAGCAGCGATTTAGATGGAGATATCCTGGAGATATCTGATGAGGTATCTACTTCTTCTCAGTGGTGGATATTAGATTCTGCATGCACCCATCATGTATGTTGCAGAGAAGAGCGGTTTGACTCCATGGAGAACAGTGAGGGCACTGTACATCTATCGGATGGATCGAGCTATGCAATTAGAGGCATTAGGACGGTCAGCTGGAGGACATATGATGGTGCAGTGAGGAGATTGGGGGAGGTCCGATACATACCCAATTTTAGACAGAATCTTATCTTACTTAGCAGACTGGATTCAATAGACTATAGGACGGTAGCTGGTGGAGAAATCCTGAGGGTGCTATGCGGTGATAGGATTGTACTGGAGGGAAAGAAGGGGAGTAGAGGACATTATTATCTGACAAAAAACCCAGTGCAAGGTGGAGCTTCGAGAGCCAGGTGGAGCCCAAAGCGAGGTAGAGTTTCAGGTAGAGGTGGATCGGGCACGAGACAGGAGACTCGGGAGGACGAGAGGCGATGTTGCAAGGTGAGATTTCTATTGCTGCAGGATGATGCTCCGAGCAGATCTTAAGTCAGAAGGAGCACAGCATACGATAGAGATGGGATCGAGTGGCCTGGCTCAACTCCCATGTTTGCCCATCCATGATCAGCAGGCGATGGCCCCAAGGCATGGGGGCAAGGAGATCCAGAAGCTCTCAGAGTTAGGAAGATGCCGAATATCGAGTTGAGATGGAGATTGTTAGGATTTGATATCTCGATATTCGATCTACATTGAGCCCACAGCGAGGTCCGTAATGAAAAAAGAAGTCCAATGAGATTAAGATCACCCCAAACGGAGCTCAGATGGAAAAGATACGAGTTTTTGAAATCGGCACGAGATCCGAGGTGGAGAGGACCGCCGACGGCTGACGGTGGGCCGACAGAGCGGTGGCAGCACGGCCGCGTGCGGCCCAGGCATGGTAGCGCATCGCCTGGGCTCGGTAGTATGCAGGCCAAGCGCGCAGGGTGTGGCCCGACGTGGGGCGGGCCGCCCAGGCGTGGGCGCGTGGCCCAACCAAGGCGTGCGCGCGAGGCGCGGCCAGGGCCCAGGCACTCGGCACGGGCGCAGTCCAGGCCCAGGTGCCACACCTGAGGCTTGTACCTCAATCCATCATGAACCAGGTGGTCCACGGCCCAATGTGTGGACCGCATGGGCATTTTCCATGCGTTTCGTACAATCCACGGCACTATTCCATGGACCGGTCGCGATCGGACAACTCTGAGATGTCTCAATGATGATCCAATGGTGCAGAATGGTTTTTGGGCTTGATTAAGAGTGTTAAACCTAATCTAATTGGGTTTAAGGCCTATAAAAGGCTTGTGATTAGGGGAACCGGGCCGCAGCGATGGCTTGTTTTTCCCTGGACGTGCGGACGAGTGCGGCATGATTTTCGTCAGGCCGAAGCCGTGAACATCGTGAGAAGCGAGAACCGCGTACAACACTATGAGAGAAGGAGCAGGGCTCTTGGACAGCAGACAGTGCTTGCTTCAGGGGTTCAGAGGGTCTTTTAAGAGAGAGAGCTTTTGTGAGGAGAACTTCCTGTGAGAGAGAAATTGGGTGTATGAAGGTTGAGGGTGAGATCTTCTCTTGTAAATTTTTTTTTTATAGTGAAGTTTGCATACCCCATTGAGGCGAATCCTTTCGAGTTTGATCCACGTATTTTGATTATTTTTATTTTATTATTTTTTTCTTTTGCTGCATCGTGTGGTACTGAAAAGATCCTGAGAAATGGTATGCTGGCCAGACATCCATCCAATAAGAAACATGTTAGGAAATAATATGTTGATGTTGATGCAGGGGAGGGGAGTATCTAGAGAGGTCAGACACATGATTTTCATGTTGCCGCTGATTTTTGAGCTACTACTGTGGTTGGCAGCGCCACTTGGTATATACATGTTGGAGGCAAACTCGTCATTTCCACTTACTTGCACCAGCGTTCCCTACCCCTTTGGCGTATCGGGTAAAGCTAAGGAAGGCTTCGAAATGAGCTGCAATGGCACTTCGCCAATTTTTACATCTGGATGGCATCGATTTCCCAATTGAAGACATCTCGCTCCAAGGCCAGCTCAGCATCTATACTGGTGCTATTATTCGGCGCTGCGACAGGAATTTAATTCCAAGATCCGGCTGGATCAACCTGGAGGGGACCCCCTACACGATATCAGACACAGAGAGCTCAGAGAACATGTTGACGATGGTTGGTTGTAACGATGCGATGATCATGGAAGGGCAGCATGGCAACTTGACGATTGGTTATGTTACCTACTGCGGCTCCAATTTTAGTGATGTTATTGATGGGTCGTGCTCTGTCTTGGGCTGTTGTTGGGCCCCCATCCCTAAAGGACTGAAACCGGATTGGATATAGATTAACATATCCATATTCATATTTATTTTATTTGATGAATATAAATATAGATATAGATATTATTCGAATACAAAAATTTATATTCATATTTATTTTAAATAGATACGTATACAATTCAGATACTAAAAGTATGGATATAATTAGAGATATAATTTAAATAATTAGATTTTATGACTACAGAATCAAAAATAATACTAAATAGATAATAAATTAAGTTAATAACATGTTTATATGATTGTATATTTTTTTAAAAATTAATAAATATTATATAAAATTATATAAGAATATATATAAATTTGGATATTCGAATATAGATTGGATAGTTGTCTACTCATATCCATATTCATTTTTCTTTAATAGATATAGATACGAATATAGATAAAGATATTAGTCGGATCTTCAAATTTCTATTCATATTCAAATTGATTCGGATATAAAAATAAATTTGGATGAATAATATTTATACCACTTCCATCTCTATTTTTTTAGAAGTATAGGTAACTTTATTGTTTAATAATTTTGAGAAACTTTGTTCAAACTACAGGATATTTTTTAATAAATTGTGATTCAACGGCCTCGTGGTAACTTTGCAAAAAGAAAATGGAATTTGAACTTCCATCTATCTAAAAGGAAACAATGATATATGATTGCTAAGATCCAGCCACTCGTGTTTTGAGCCAGGTATCTATCTAAGACACAACCTAGCTTCTTAGAATTTAAAATATCTTTCAAGTCCCTTAGCCAATCCTTATAGTTAGAACCTGAAAATTGATTGATTTCTAAGATACAGGCTAGATAATTAGAGGCAGATAATTTCTTACAAATAGAAGAACTATCTAGTTAGACTTTTATAATTGATTTTAGTTTATTTTAAAAATTTTATTTTAAAAACAAACTTAGCTCCTACTATTTTTTGAGAGCTTTCACTTTTTTTTGGATCCCAACACTCCTCGGATTAGAAAGCAAAAATTTCTTCGAGAGTTAAGGTTCTTAGGTACTGCAGTCGCACCGATTGACACATCACCTTATCTGACAAATCGTGATGAATGTATCAACTAATGAGTAGACAACTCTTGCTCAATACTTTTTAAGCAAATTACAGTAGACGTGATCTTTAAATTTTGAAATCTCACCTAACAGATCTTGGCCTCATTCTTTAGTTAAGTCAAACCCATCATTGAGCATGAGTGAAGCCATCATTGGACCCTCACCTGACAGATATTGGATCCAACCTCATCTCTACCCTGCTACAAATAGAGTGGTTGCTTCTCTCCTGATGTAATTGAACCACTGTATTAAGTCGAAAATAGTCAACATCGGAGAGGGCACGGTACTCTATAATAGTGGAAGTCCCCTCAACTTAATATTATTGAGGAGGTTTTTAATTTAGGTCTCTTAAGTTTAATTGTTTACTATATCATATGTAGATCCACATTTAAATTGGATCTACTAAACAGATCCTGATTTGGTCTCACCAAATCGGTCCCATAGTGCAATGCAAATTGAAGTGGACTCAACCTTAAGTACCATAAAATCAAAATTGCTCCCCAAAATGGTTAGCTAAGATAAGATGTATGGGATGCTCTCCTCTACCTATGGCAACGGTTCTAATTAAATAACCACCTATTTGAGGTTGAATTGGTCCACCAATTTGAGATTGAATTGGTGGAATTGGCTTCGATTTTCCACTATGAATTGCAATCACAATCATTTTCAATTTGAGTTCATGATATACCCTACATTAAGGGTTATAGTGATTTAGTGCGACCACTATATGTATCGATGAACCACATAAAATCTAATTACCTTAATTTTAGATCCTTAATTCTTAATTTCAGATCTTAATTAAATGCATTATGAAATCAGATTTAGTTTAGACGTCGAAACTATTTTCATATCTAAACATTTAATTATGCATCTCATACACAACTACATAAAATTCTGATTCATATTTAGATCCTAAACGGTTTCGGATGTAAGATTTTGCATAAAAGTAAATTTTTTTTCTTTCGCAGTTCTTCCTCTTGATTCGTATAAGCACCCCTTCCACCATAGCCCTTTATGGCAGGACAGCTTTTACTATGATTCTCGAAGAGTACTAGGCTACTAATAAATCAATCTACATCTACACATATCATATATGCATAAAAAGACAGAGATATCATACATCTCATGTATGAGTAGGATCATCATTACATGTTTTAAATTAGACCTAATCTAATTATTAAATCTGATTTTAGATCTAATCATATATCTCATGCAACATAGATCTAACATACATCTCATGTATCAACTAAAAATCAAATCATAAGCATGTAATTCAGATCTAATCTAATTAAATCTCATGCAAGATAGATCTAAACATGATCCTTTGTGAGAATACATCTTATGCATCATATAATATTCAGATATTAATCTCATACATCATAAAAATTCAGATCTAAAATTTTTGATTAATGCATTATCAAATAACATTCAACGATCGTTCTAGAATAAAACTTCTATCAGAACGATCTTAAACTTTAACCCAAAATTTTAGATTTATTAAATCTGATTTTAGATCTTAAAAATGCATGTGAACGATAACTTGACTCTGATACCACTTGAAGGATATCACACATCTGGGGACATGCATGTAGAAATCAGAGCATGTAGATTTTTAACTTTTAAAAATCATAAATATGGTGGAATAAAAATTGATTTAGATTAAATACTTTTAATCTATCTAACATGCATAAAGTAGATCTAATCTACATGCAACAGAATTGATCACATACTTTTAAGATACTAAAAATAAAATCAGATTTGAATAAAATAGAAATCCAAATATTCGATCTCCATACCTTTGCACGAATCGATGATCTCCACCGTTGATGATCATGATAATCAATAAGATTTCTGCAGAGCCACACATGTATCCGATTTCTATAGATATCCACACAAAATTCTCGATTCGATTAGAGGCTTGTGACTTCATCGAAGTGCTTGCTCCCTTACAGAAGTCATCTCCTGATGGTTGATCTGGTTCCTTCTTTGTATATCTTAAACCCTCTCAGATCTTGAAGAGGAACACAGGAGGAAGAATATAAGGAAGAAGAAAATTAGGAGAATCCTTTCTTTATTTTTTTCTCTTTCCTTAAACCCAACACCTTAGAGAATGAAACCCCAAGAAACCTCTTGCCCACAAGAGAATGTGCATGACCTCTCAATATCCCTTGCCCACTTCTCTCTAATTTTACATGGTGAACATTAGATTTTTCTCATAATGAAAATCCCATCACAATGCGCAAAAGGAAAGCATTTTATGGTTTGGCATCAAAGAGTTTTGGGTGAGATCAAATCTCATCTTGATATGGAAGTTTAAATCAAAATTAAACTTACCTTATCATTATCTAAGAGAAGAAAGGGATTAGCATGGAAAGGGGGCATGCGTGAAGGATTGGGGCATGAACATTTTCACATAAAAAAGTGAGATGGGCGACTTCTTTTGGCATGGAATATGAGGGGGTTGGTGCTAGAGAGAAGTCCAATCAAGTTTGAACTCACTACAAGGGAAGAAATTTTTAGCGATGAAATTATTTGCGACGGATAGAATTTTCATCGCCAATAACAATGTCAATGACGGTAAAAAATTTTCATCGATAATAAAAAAATATTTCGCAACTAAAAATAATTAGCAACGAAAACATTGCTTGCATCGTAATAAACAAAATATTTGCGATAAAAATTTTTATTATAAATAAGAAAATATTTTTTAAATAAAAAATATAGAGATATTATCGATAAAATTATTTTCATCAAAAATATTAAAAAATTTTTTGATGAAATTAGGTTTTGCATCGTTAATAACATTATTTACGATAAATTTTTTTTATCACTAATAAGTCAAGAAAAAATTAAAAATTAGATATTTTCAATTATTTACAATGTAAATTTTAGTCGCAAATAATTTAACTATTTATGATCAATAAAGATTTTTTGTCACAAATTAAAAATATTAACGATGAATAATTTCATCATTAATAGTTTAAAAAGTTAGATAAATTAAAAATTTAAAACAAAATAATTAGTTGCGATGAAAATATAATGTCATAGATAACAAAATATTTATGACAAAAAATAAAATTTTCATCTAAAAATATGGGACATTTACGATGAAATATTTTATCGCTCATAATTGAGAAATTAAAAAATATAAAATTTCAAAAAAGTAAGTTATTTACAATGCTAATAAGCTTTTTTTCACGATAAATTTTTAGATGAAAATAATTTTTAAATGAAAAATTAGTCATTTTCTTAATGATAAAAATATTTTCATCACTAATATGAATATTGATGATAAAAAAATATTTTTTATTTTAAATATTTAAATTTTAAAAATCTAAAAATAAAAGATAATTTATGATGAAATATTTTCATCGTAAATAATAAATTATTTGTAATGATAAATCATATTATCATCGTAAATCTTCATTTATTAACGATGAATTATTTTCATCACTAATATTTAAAAAAATAATTTTAAATTTTAAAAACTAAACTATTAGCGATGCAATATGCTTTTTCTGTCGTTAGAATGAGTTTTAACGACGGAATATTTTGTCGCTAATGGTTAAAAAATTTTAAAAATTAAAAAAAACTTTCATATTGAAGGATATATATTATAATAAATATTACTATATTTATAAAAAATTATAAGATAGTTTTAAAAAATAATATATGTAAAAAAATGTTATGTAGAATATCAAGATATGTGTATATAAAAGGCACGTGAAAAGTCATGGCTTTTGAAAATTATATTGTCACAAATGTTGGGGCATGGGAGGGTCGAAGTGGATGAGGTTGATGAAGGCATGCTCGAGGTGACTACTTTTATTTCTATTCCTACATTTTATCATGGTATTTTTTCTTGTGGTTTTTGTCATTCTAATATGTCTTTCTTGAGTCTCTAATTGTTTATATTCAAAAGTTATGTTTTCAACCTTTAGTTTTGATCCAAAAATAAGATAGATAAATATCAATTTGTTTAGTGTAAGATATAAAATATTGTTCTATTTATATTATATAAAGTAATATATAGTTTTGTATATATAAATCAATATATAATATTGGTTTGGAGTAAAATGAGTATGTCGATTAAAATATTTTCCTATCTTTGTTTGATTAGTCCATTTTGTGTTTTGAGGTTGCTCTCTCCAAAATATCCCTAGATCCCCAAAATTGGATGTAAGATTTGATCCCATTTCAGTTGATCCAACGACCAAAGACTTTACCAACTTAATATGTGTACACACACACACACACACACACACACACACATATATATATAGACACACACATATACATACACATATACATACACACACACACATATATATATATGTATATATATATATGTATACATATATATATATGTATATATATATACATATATCACATAAATCATTGCATTATCCAAATTAAAAAAATTCTTTTTTGAACGATTATTAGCAATGGAATAAAATTTTTATCGCTAATTATATAAATAGTGACGAAACAACTTATTTTCATCATAAATAATATTTTTTCAGGGCGTGAGCGTAAATTTTTCCAGCGAGAAATTTTTTTATGGCGGGAATTATTAGCGATGAAAAAAATTTTTCATCGCTAATAATGTTATTAGAGATGAAAATATATTTTTCATCATAAATATTTTTTTGTTCAATTTATTTGTGATGAAAATTAATTATTGGCGATGAAAAATTGTCGCTAATACCTCACCTTTCATCAAAAACCCATTTTTCTTTCTCTCCCCCCCATGGCATTCGGCCTCCCGTGTTCTTCTCCCTGCCTCCCGCATTCTTCTCCCGGCCTCCCTGCCTCCCACATCCCCTCCGGCTTCCTTCGCCGCCCGAAGCTCTTCCGCCGCCGCCGTCGAGGTGAGTCGTGTTGAGTTTTTTCTTTTAGGTTGTGTTCGGGCCGGGGATGGGGATGGGGAACGGTGCGGGGCCAGCATGCCGCGGTCGGCATGCCGGGCACGGTGCCGGCGTGCTGGGGACGGTCGCTTGGGCCGGGATGGCGGTTCACGGTTGCGTGGGGCCTGCGGGCATGCGAGCCTACGGGCTGCGGCCACACGACAGCCGATGTGCCGTTGACGGCCGCATGGGCCGGGACGGTGGGCCTACGTGTCTGCATGCCAGGGCCTGCGGGCCTACGTGCCGGGACTGACGTGTCGAGCACAATGGCGGCGTGCCGGGGACGGCCGCCTAGGCTGGGATGGCGGCCCGCGGTCGCGTGGGGCCTGCGTGCCTGCGGGCCATGGCCACACGATGGTGGCATTCCACGGCCGGCATGCCGAGGACGGTCGCCTAGGTCGGGACAGTGGTTCCGCGTGCCTACGTGTCGAGGCCTGAGTGCCAAGACCGGTGTGCCGGGCACGGTGCTGACGTGCCGTGGCCGACATGCTGCTGCCGGCGTGCGTGCTGGGGCCTGGGGCTGGGGCGAGGCAGGTTGGGCTGGATCGTGTCGGGTCGGGCTGGGGCTAGTCGGGTGGAGTCAGGCAGGGCTGCGGCCACACGGTGGCGGCATTCCGTTGCCGGCATGCTGTGGACGGCCGCCTGGGTCGGGACGGTGGGTCTGCATGCCTGCATACCGAGGCCTGAGTGCCAAGACCAGCGTGCTGAGCACGGTGCCGACGTGTCGCAGCCGGCGTGCTGTGGCCGGCATGCGTGCCGGGGCCTGGGGCTGGGGCGGGCTGGGTTGGGTTGGATCGTGTTGGGTCGGGCTGGGGCTAGTCGGGTGGAGTCGGGTTGGGTCGGGTTGGGCCGAGTCGGGCCGGGATGGGGCGGGTAGGGTTGGGTCGGGTCGGGCTGGGGCGAGCTGGGTGGAGTCGGGTTCGGTCTGGTCAGGCAGGGGCGAGTTAGGTCGGGCTGGGGTGGGTCGGGTGGAGCTAGGGCGGGGCGGGTTGGGTCGGGTCAGGTCCGATCCATGCCGGGTCAAGGATGGTAAGGTCTGGGCCGGGTCGGTTTCGGGTCGGACTGGGATGAGGCGGGTCAAGCTGGGTCGAGTTGGGTTGGGGCGAGTCGGGTGGAGCCAGGTCGGGTCGAGCTGGGGTGGGTCGGGTGGAGCTATGGCAGGTCGGGTCGGGTCCGGTTAGGTCCGTCCCGGGTTGGGGATGGTAGGGTTTGGGCTGGGTCGGTTCCGAGTCGGGCGGGATGAGGTGGGTCGGGTGGGGCCGGGGCGGGTCGGGTCGGGTGGAGCTGGGTCGGGTTGGGCTGGAGTGGGTCGGGTGGCACTAGGGCGGGTCAGGTTGGGTCCAGTCCGGTCCGATCCATGTTGGGTCGGGGATGGTAGGGTCCGGGCCGGGTCGGTTTTGTGTCGTGTCGGGATGAGGTGGGTCGGGTCGGCCTGGGGTGAGTCGGGTGGTGCCCGATCGGGTTGGGTCAGGGTGGATTGGGTGGAGTCAGGGCGAGGCGGGTCGGGTCGGGTCCGGTCTATGCCGGGTCGGGTTGGGTCCGGAGAGTGCCGGGTTGGGCTAGGGCACCCGAATTATTATAATTATTGTATATTATTATAATTATTGTATATTATTTTTTAGTGTTACTACTGAAGTTAGTTAATTATTTGATTTATTATTTTTTCACTAACACAATGCACGTTGCTATTACTTATTACAATTAAATTATTTTATGTGTTGTTTTGTATGCTGCTGAAATTATAAATAAAAAAAAATATTTTTATTTTAAAAAAAAAATTATTAAAATTTTTGATCAAAAAATTTAATACAAAGTTATTCTTTTTTGATAAATTAGAAATTCATCTTCGAATGTACATTCAAAGATGGTACTTAAATTACATTGAGCCATAGATTTTTGTTCAAGTTTCGATCTTCATCGAGATCGAAATTTGGATATCCCATATTTGAACTTTTAAAAAAAGTAATAATATTATTATTGTTAATAGTTGGTATTTTATTTTATTATGTGGTATTCAGTAGTTATCTATCCATTGTTCTCCGGGTATGTGGTGGATAGGGTGCGTGGGCACCATATCCACATCATATACTTGGAGAACCATGGAGAGATGCTGCTGAAATTTTCATAAAAATAAGATGAAATATCTACTAATAATAATAATGAGATTATAACTTTTCTGAAAGCGATAGGGCCACATCTGTTAGTAATGATTTGAAAAGGATAGGATCATGCATTTTTACTTCATAAAGGGATAGGGTCACACATTTTCTGTGTTAATGTTCAGTCTGCATGTTTTTTTTAATATGTATTATTTTATATGAAGTGATTCGGATCTGGATCCGAGTCAAAATTTTGCCTAAAATTCGAAACGTGATTCAGTCCGAAATTCGAGTCAGGATCCTGAATACCACGAAACTTTTTTTGGTTGTTAATGATTTTGTGTTTATTGTTAGATGATTATCAACAAAAGTTGGATGAATGCTAGAGAAATTTTTTTGCCTGAATATCAAAAAAGAGTTCGAGATTTCATTGACTTTGCATGGCATAAGACTGACAGTGCTAGTTGGATAAAGTGTCCATGTAAGAGATGTGTCAATATGGTATATCATCACATAACACTTGTTGAAGAGCATTTGCTACAATATGGTATGGATAAGAAGTATACTTGTTGGACATGGCATGGGGAGGGTGATCCGAATGAGGTGGTGCACGACGATGACGATACTAAAGATGATAGTGATATTGATGGATCTGTCGAATAAAGTGGTATAGAAGAATTATTAGATAATTTACATCAAGGTACTTGTTCGAATGTATGGATGAATACTGCTGCATCTGAAAGCAATTCTAATCATGAACATAATATCCAGCTTGAGGTAGAAGGGACCTCTGAACAGTTTGCAAAGCTTGTAAGGGATGCACGAGAGCCACTTTATCCAAATTATATAAAATTTTTTAAGTTAGAGTTTTTAATAAAATTGCTTCATATTAAAATCATGAACCGATAGAGTTAGAAGTTATTTGACCAAATTTTAGCATTGATTAAAGCAGTTCTGCTTGATGGAGAGAGACTGTCGAAATCATATTCTGAAGTAAAAATATACATGCCGAAAATTAAACTTGGCTATACTCCTACACATGCCTGCAATAATGACTACATATTATTTTATAAGGATAACGAACAAGCAACTGAATGTCCGAATTGCGGTGAGCCTAGATACAAAATTGATAATAGAAAAGAAAAGAAGATATCTCAAAAGATTTTGAGATATTTTTCATTGATTCTAATACTTCAAAGGTTGTATATATCCACAAAGACAGCTGAAGAAATGACATGGCATTATGAGCAGCGGATTTCAGAGGAGAACATACTTAGCCATCCGGTTGACTCTTTAGTGTGAAAAGACTTCGATGCAAAGCATCCACACTTTGCGAGTGACCCGCGCAATATCAGGCTTGGTCTAGCAACAGATGGATTTAATCCTTTTGGCAATATGAGTACCTCTTATAGCATGTAGCCTATGATGCTATTTGTATACAATGTGTCACCTTGGAAGTGCATGAAAGAATCATTTATTTTTATGTCACTATTGATTTCGGATCCGAAAGCACCAGGCAATAAAATTGATATATATCTACAACCTATGATTGATGATCTGAAGGAGTTATGAAAAAATAGAGTTCAGACATATGATTCTATGAGTCGAAATAATTTTAAGTTGCATGCTTCAATTTTATGGACTATAAATGATTTTTTGGTATATAAAAATTTATCTGGATGGAGCACCAAAGGATATCTGACATCTCCAATATGTAATAGGGATGCATCCTCTTTACATTTAAAGCACGGACGAAAAATATGTTTCATGGATCATCGACGGTTTCTTCTTGCTAATTATTTTTGAAGGATCCGTTATAATCAATTCTTTGATGGTAAGTTCGATCGATGTCTGCCACCCAAGGAGTTAAGTAGATCAAAAATTTTAGAACAACTTGAAATCATTGAAAATATCTTATTTAGAAAAATATCGAGTACTCGCAAGTGGAAGCGTATTGAAGCTGAGCTGAATTGGATGATGCGAAGTATCTTTTTTAAACTATCATATTGGAAGCAGCTACTATTTCATCATAATCTAGATGTAATGCATATTGAAAAGAATATCTATGATAATATCATTAGTACGGTATTGAATATTTTAAAAAAAATAAAAGATGGTACAAAAGCTCATCTTGATCTGCAGAAAATAGAAATTCAATCGAAGTTACATTTAGTTCGTCGAGATAAGAGATTTTTTATGTCACCCATATGTTATTCGCTGTTTAGAGAGGAAAAGAAGAATTTTTGTGGATGGTTCAAAATCGTAATCCTGATGCATACGCTTCAAATGTTTCGCAGTGTGTTGAGAACAACGATGGTAATATCTCTGGCATGAAAAATCATGACTCTCATGTGATGATGCAATATTTGCTTCCTGTGGTTATGCATGGCTATTTGGGTGGTGATGTTCAAACTGCATTGATAGAGCTGGGAGTGTTCTTTCAAGAACTATATTATTGAAAATTGAAGATTAACTTGCTTGAAAGATCAAAGAAAAATATCGTACTCATTCTTTGTAAGTTAGAAAAAAAATTTTCACCATCATTTTTTGATGTTATGGTACATCTGGCTGTCCATCTTCCAAAGAAAATTTTTTTGGTCAGATCGGTACATTATCGATGGATGTATCCTATTGAAAGGTAAAGAAGTTATACGTATTTTATCATATCAATTATAAGATGTAAATATATTTATAAAATTTAAATTTATTTTTGTTTACAGATTCTTGTGCACCTTAAAAAAATATGTGCACAATAAAGCAAGGCCTGAAGGGTCTATAGCAAAAGCATATGTAGCTACCGAGTCTGTCACATTCTGCTTGATGTATCTTGATGATATCGACATAAGATTCAATCATGCAGATCGTAATGTAGATCGTGAATGGGATGATAATGAGCCAATGTTGTCTATATTTAAACAAACGGTTCGACCTATTGGGCAAAAAAATTTGAATTTATGGATGTGAATGAGCTATCCAAGGCATATTTTTATGTTCTAAATAATTATGAAGAAATTAAAGATTTTATTGAGTAAGTATCATCTTACGATACTATTTAATGATCAAGAAAATTTTTTATATCAGTGTAAAATTAAAAATTGTAACTTCTTACAGTGAGCACAAGAGTATACTATGTAGAGAGAATAATACGGATGTCGATGATCGATATAGGAAAAAATTTGTAAAATAGTTTGGTGATCTTGTAAGTTGCATTAGTGATATGTTATTTATTTACTTATAAATAATATTATTTCAATCAATATAATTTTTTATCTTATGATGCAGATGAAATATAAGTATTTTAATAAAGAAGTGGGTGCAACCGATGAGTTGCACGATTTAGCATGTGGTTCCGATTGAAGAGTTAATCACTACACATCCTGTATCATTGGAGAAATCAGATTTCACACAAAGAAGCTTGAGATGCAACGACAGATCCAGAATAGTGAAATTGCTACAACAGGATATGAAGGAGAAGGAGAGATTGATTATTATGGTGTACTGGTAGATATCATAGAACTAAAGTATGGGTCCAGTAATTCTGTATTTTTATTTTAGTGTGAATGATGGGATATTATTAATAAAAAGATCGGGATTCATATTGATTCATAATTTATCAGTGTAAATCTTGCACGAACATGATACCAAAATGAGCCGTACATATTAGCAACTCAAGCGAAACAAGTAATATATTTGAAGGACCTAAAGTATTGAGGTAATTAGTATATCGTACCAAAATAACACCTAGAGGCGTATATGACATACCAATTCGATTAGAGATAGATAAAATTTTGGATTTACATGAAGAGGAAGCTTTTCAGCAAGAAGAACAGACATCAGCCGAGTTTTTGGTTGATGAAGAACTTGTAATGGCACCTTTGAATAGGGTTGATCTCCTGTCCAACGAAGTTGAAGCTGATTTTATATCTAATCTAGATGAGTCGAAGGGCGATGATCAGTTCATAAATGATGATGAGATAGAAGACGATACATATATCGATTACTGTGATTCAGATGAAGATCTACACATTGAAAAAGATACGAATATTGATGAGTAGATCTTTATTCTTCGTTCAATTTTATATTGCAATAATGGTATGCGATATAATTATATTTATTAAAATATTATTTGATTATTATTATTATTATTATATAATATTATATTTATTTACATCTCAATTCTTGCAGATATGGCACCAAGAGATAGATGACGATGGTCGCATTCACAGTTACCTGCAGACAGCTTGGAGGTTGAGGTACCTTCACCGATCTCCATGGCCTCATCGGCTCCAGTGTCAGAGGGTCCTGCACTGGCGGGTCCCAGTGAGCCAACTACGACTGAGCCAGGTCCCAGTGAGGCAGATCCCAGTGAGGCTGGTCCCAGTGGTATTAATCATTACACTTTATATATAATCAAATTTGATTCTTTTATTTGGATCATACTAATAATTTATTTATTGTTGTTTCAGGTCAGTCTACATCGGTGGTCAGGCGAGGACGAAGTCCATCGAAGAATCTCGCTTTAGAGTGTTGGAGACGTAAGCACCCGAGACAGCATCTCCAGATAGAGATACCGACCGGCTACACCAGACCCATTAGGGGATGGTGTGAGCCATGTCAGACTGAGCTGGGCATCATATGCCGTAGCTATGCCCCAGTGACACTCTTCGATTGGCGTCATGTTGTCCCGATTCAGAGACAGATTTTCTACACCCACTTACAGGTAAAATAAATTATATTACGAATATTTAATTTGCATAGTATTCTTCTAATGTTTGTTATTGGCAGGGTGTATTTGACATCATCGATTTTGAGGATGATCGTGTGAGGCAAGCGATCGATACCCATCTATCCTTGTGCTTCAAGGATTATTGCGGTCACATGCATCAGCATTGGTACTGGGTGGTGCAGGCTGATGGACAGGAGACAGTACGGCTGCAGCCCTACGACAGCATCACCATCGATGATTGGACTACCATATGCCAGCATTATGAGGATCCAGCATATCAAGTTACACATCTAATTTTTTTTTTAGATTTTATTTATTAATTATTTATTCTTAAATTATATTTATTATCTATTAATTTTACTGCTAATTTTACAGAGATAATGTACCCAAAATATGGTGAACCGGACGAGACAGACCGTATCGTATTGTGGGGGTTCAAGATCATTTGCTCTCCACATGGAGCACATGGTACGTATTTTTTAAATTTCTAATTATGATATATTTTTTTAATTATTTAAATTTTTTTAAATAATTCTCAAATTGCAAAGAGATGTTGAGAGTGGCGAGCTTCCTAGTAGGATCGATATCTACCAACGGATCCACCAGCGACGATTGGAGGAGTGGACGATGGGGAGCCAGGAGCTCTTTGTAAATTTTTTTAATTAATTTTTTATTCATAATTTGATCTTTATTAAAAAATTAAAATAACTCTAATTTTTATTTTCAGGATCGTATGACCGACATGAGATCCCAGCCTACCCCTAAGGGCTCGACCGCACCCACAGATGATGAGATCTGTGATCAGGTACTCGGTACGAGATCCTGTTATGTTAGAGGTCTAGGATATGGGATCACTGTTCCTTCATCTTCACGATCATCTAGGGCTAAGATACATTCTACGTGCTAGGCTCGATTGATGGAGGTGCAGAGGCAGGCTGTCGAGCATCAACAGCAGGCTGAGCAGCAAGCTCAAGAGCTGACTAAACTTATCGACCAATATCATCAATTTTAGATCCAGATGATGGATCGGATGGCATAGATGGAGCAGACGATCTAGATGCTGAGGCAGCAGTAGGTCGGTCTGAGCTCCATCATCGGTCCGAGCTCCGTCGAGCATTCTCCATCCCCACCTTATTCTCCACATGCCGATATGTGATGGCTCTTTGATATATATATATTTTTAAAACTCCTAAAATTTTAATTTGATATAATAAAATAATAAAATATATTTATCATTTTATTATGCAAATTTTTTATTTAAATTTTTTAATTTATAAAAAATATTATACATATAACTTAAAAAAATATATCCAAAATTTTTAAAAAATAATTAGCAATGGAATTATTACTGACAAAATTTTCATCGTAAAAAATTTATAAAAATGATTTAATTTTTTAAAAAATATATAATTAACAGTGATAAAAAATTTTCATCATAAATACTTATTAACGACGTAAAGTTCTATCAAAAAAATATTTATTTATGATGTAAATATTAGTCGCTAAAGTTTTTTAATTATTATTTTTTATTAAATAAAATTTTTTTACGATGGAAAATTTTCATCGTTAAAAGTGAATAATAGCGATGAATATATTTTTGTCACTATTAATTATTATTAGCGACTGTTATTTTCATCATAAATTATTTTTTTTATAAATAATTTTTTTTATTTTTTATGTTTTGTGACTAAAATGTTTCGTCACAAATTAAGATTATTTACGATGAAAGTAGACTTTTCATCGTAAAATATTATCAACAATGATATTTTTTGTGATGAAATTTTAGCGATAAAATTTTAATAATTAACGACAAATTTGACTTATTAGCGATGAAAATTTTTTGTAGCTAATAACTTATTTTCTTATAGTGACTCTTGGTTGATCCAATTTGGCCCCTATCCAAATCCAATTTGGTTAGACCCAAATAGATGAGTGAACCTAATCCAATTAAAATCTTAATTCAATTAAAAATTAATTGAACCCAAATTTTAATCAAATCAAAAATTAATCTTCCTTACAATTAAGTTATCTCATAACTCAATTAGACTTGATCTCATCAAACCTAAATCAAGTCGAATCAAATCCAATTAGACTTAATCCGAACCTTATTGCTCAATTAAATTGAGTCAATTAGCTATCTAATTATTAATTAATCCTCTTATAATTTATTAACTCTTAGCAAATTACTTTATTGCAACTCTTGCACTAGATCAATCATACGATTAGATCTAATAGTGATTCACAATCGCTAATCAACCATCTGATCGAACAAAGATCTCTTGTGTATGTGATCCCATAGGTTCTATTCTGTCTGATAGTGAGATATACTGTGATCTCCATCATAATATTATTGAAACTCTTTTCGATGGATTAGATTGATTCCAACTCTGCCCTTCAAGGATCATCGATCATCAAGATAACGCTCGATAAGTCTCATGATCCATCAGTGACATCTAACAGTATGTAGTGACAATCTAGCAGAACAAAATATTGAATCTCTAGACGTAGTTATGGTGTAGTTTGGTTCTTCTGTCGTGAGTTTTGATAAGATGTAGGTCAAGGATAATTCGTCAAATCTGTTCGTCTATCATATGTCAGAATCAATTGACTTGAGTCTATATGAAATCTTATGGAAACTCTTTTCCATCATTTATTTACCATGGTAATGAATTTTAAGACTCAGTCTCATGAACTGCATAGGATCTCTCCTTATCTATCAAGATCAACAGATTTCATCTTTGTGCACATCTTGTTCCTACAATGGATCTACTATAGCCAACATACACCTCAAGATTCTGAATAACTAAGTAACCAAGTGTTGGTGCAGTTAAACTACAGCAACCTCACTGTAAATAGTCCATGCACCGTAGGTCAAAGAACTATCTATACAACTACAACTTTGAGCAAGTCACCAATGAGTGGATAGCCATCCCAGTGACTTCTCATATTGGTCACACTCAGTACCTTTGATCTCTATCAAGCACCTACACTCTGCTTCAATATCCTCATATTGTCGACTCGAGACTTGTCTATCTATAAAGGGAAGCAATCTATGCATCAATCTATCCGGATTAATCATTGTTCCCATGACGATCTATCAATCGAAAGTATTTAGGAATTAACCATTAATGATACGTGCCTCAAATTCTCAACTCTTGAGAATACATGTCATTATCTGTTAATTTCTTGAATGATTCATGAACATAATTTAAACACAATATGAATAAAAAATAATCTAAATTTTATTTATTTTAAAATTTTTAATTACAAAATTATGCCCATACAAAGTATACATGTATCAGCCAATCTGGCTTTTAGGACATACATCTAACACTTCTAACCTTCGGTGCCTTAGTTGGAGACCTTCTCCACTTCTCCTTCAACCCGACATTGCCCACCGATGAGGTGATGCCACCACAACATCCAGTGTTGGGGTTCCGTCGACTCCTCAGGATTGTCATTCATCCACGAAGCATAGTGGTATCCAAACTAACTACTGGAGCAATGCCATCTTCTATCAGCAATGCTGTTAAAGGAGATTTTTTGGAAGTCTTCTTTGGTTGAGCCCAAGTTTCAGCCAATTGTCCACCAACAGGATGTGGAACATGGTTCTTGACAACCTCCTTGTAGTAGCTGGAGAGACCGGTATCCGAGCTACTCGTATCTAGGGACCATACACATGTTTGGTCTCCTAGATTTTGGCATAGCCACAGGACTCCGAAGTCCTTCCTAGGTACCCATAGGAATAACACAAGTCTAGCAATACCTCGAGGCTAAATTGCTACCACATTAACGTGTCCTTCACCCTTATCTTAGCACCCGGGCAAAGAACCTTGGTTACATCCATGAGCACACTTCTAGTCAAAGAGTCAGTCCAATCAGCAAGAAACAAAGATGAACTAGTAACGGACACTATCTTAAATATCTTCTCCCTATCCCACAACTTTATGGGAAGGTTTGATTATCGAATCCATTCTCTAAGCTAGTGCACATCATCCCAACAAGGATTAAAATTTGGGCACCAACTTTCTAATGCTAGCAGTTAGCTAGCCAGAGACCAAAGGCCTCTAGCCAGGATCTAGGCCTGGGTTTCCTCTGATGGCTTATCAAACATAAGAACACCCTCTGGGAAAAAAGAGATTTGAATTTTTTTTTCAATATTCCATCTCACCATCATCTCCTTTTGGATAAAATCAAGCAAAAACTCTTTATCCATAAACTTACCCACTGGAGTAGCCTTCCAGTATGCACAGGATTGCTCAATCTCCTAATCAGCAAACATCAGAACTTATGAGAATCTCTCTCCAAAGCAGTTACCTACTTTGTAGTTGCCATTGTCATCTCTCGACGGAACTTACAAAGCCCTTGCACAGCCTAAGCCCATGTCTTGGAAGCTTCGGGACTTGAGCTCTGGTAGCACTCCTAAGGGGCAAACCATTAGGCCCCTTCTTTAGATCTGATGCCAAGGCTTCACCTTAAGATGAAGCTAGTGCCAGAGTTCCTACCCCACTCCAAGGAGGCAAACCGTTTAGGCCTTTCTTCTTTAGATCCAATGCCAAGGCTTCACCATAAGATGATACATTTGCTAGATTTTGCCTTCTAACCTCCTTCACCATAGTCTTCTTCCCCAATCTGCCTAGATGTGAGGCTATTGTAGAGCTAGACAGGGGAATCTCTGCTATCTCAACCCTCTTACCCTCATTCGCAATCTTCTCTACCCCTAATCTAAGGTTGGACCTCAGATCGGACCATATCACCTTCATCCAACAGCACACTACATAGAGTAGAATGATCATGCCGGTTCAAGATTCAAAACAAACATCAAATAAAAAAATATTTATAAAGAATCATAAGAAAAAATTATGAAAGAACAAAAATTAGGAGAGAAAAATAAATTTATTCAAAGAAGAATAAAAAGCAAAATCTCATAACAGTGCCTCACGAACGAGTCTCTACATGCACAAATTATCTCTCCTCTCTCTTTCTTCCTACAGTATTCTCTACACAGTTCCATCATTAAGAAGACACCAAAGATCTCTTTAAATAGACCACTATATGTGTGGGAGTCTGACTCCTACCTTGACTCACAAAGTAAAATCACTACAACACAAACTCTTAATTAAATAGGATAACAATAAAGATAAAGTCTTATTTCAAATGGAACACACAAAAATAAATAAAAAAATAGAGTCCTAATTGGACACGTAATTATTTTCAACACTCCTCATTGTGAAGTCCATATTGACAATGTTGAAGTTGTCGATATAATGAAGTGTCATAGCCAGCGCCATCATTGTCACAGTAATAGCAATATGTAACAATTTATCAAACCAATAATTGAATAACAGAATTTTATTGGCTCGAACAATAATTCCTTCGATGGCTCATCCTCTTCAATGCATATGTCAAAAATGATGATGTTCTGTAATACTTTCTCTCGACATTGACTCCACGGTCATGATGGCAAAATTTTTTTGAGCATCCAGCTCATCCCAACGAATATCAAGTTATCGGTTGCAATAACTATGAGTATCAGCCATTACTTGCATACAAGTAAAATCAAAAATAAAAATTTGATCACATTCACACATCCTCACTTGTGTTGCTTTAAGTATCTGCGCGCAGTTGGCTTCTTCTAAACATGGATTCAACTCCTTATATATAGAGTCTTCTAATAATTCAAACTTTGGAGTAGCTTCAAAATCAACCAGTAGCAAGGCATAGCAAGAATCATTTCCACCAAGTATATCTTCTTGTTCGGTAATCTCCGAAACTACTTCAAATTTAGCCAATTCTTCATCTTCATGACTAACTAAATCTCTACAAAAAATATCCAAATTTTGGATAGATTCAATATAGGACTATTCTATATGATTTGATTCTTTATTAGGGATCTCCATAACCGGTTCAACTATAGCATCATCTGACTCATACTAAGTAATTTTAGAATCAATAGATTCTTCAATCACGATCTCTTCTGAATTTTATATGATAGACATTTGATCAAACTTTTCTTGCTCAAGATTTTTTTTTGGACTTGATTGATCCTTAAGCTGATCAATCTTGTCATGCTTTGAATATCCAGAAGTTGCTCCAATTTCTATCTGATCAAGCTCCCTCTATTTCCAATCTTTATTTTTAAACCAATTTTGTTCTTCTTTAAAATTTTCAGAAAAATCTTGAACCAGAATCGACTCTTCAAATAATTTTTGTTTATGATTTTTGATATTGCTAGAATTTAAGTAGATAGTTGCAAGAATATCCCATGCTTCCTTTTGATTCCTATGCATTTGGATTATGAAAATAATTTTTTTATCAATTAAAATCTGAAAAATCTATATTACCTTTCGAGATTTTATATTTCACTTTCTTCTCACAATCTCATCTGTTGGCATTATCTCTGACTCATCCAAAATATCTCATAAATTTTGGCCTATCAAATAAGATTTGACAAGACTCTTCCAATATGCATAATAGGTATTGTTCAACTTATCAAGATCAATAGTACTAGTAAAAGTAGTCTTATTGATATTGGTAAGATCAGGCATCTCATATTCAAACTCATTGATAGAGATAATAATAGCATCGATCATAATAATTCACTACATGAATCATCAAGCAAAAGTCCATACACTTGCACCACCGTAAAATAAATTACTGAAAGCTCTTCAACCATGTCGAGCTATGATACAAAGATCATCAATGATTAAATTACTGTTCTAAAAAAAAACTATGCTACAAATACGTCTAATTGAAGCCATAAACTACTCAACCACTCTCTAAGCTTATGGCTCTGCTATCATATAGAGCCACAAATACATGAACCACCAATCTCAAAATCTGGCTCTGATACCATATAAAACATCGAGTAAATCAATTTTGTCGGCCCAAAATTCAAAACAAATATTTCAAACAAAAAATTATCTACAGAGAATTGCAAGAAAAAATTATGAAAATAAATTAAAAAAAATAAATTTATTCAAAAAAAAATAAAAATCAAAACCTCATAAAAATGTCTCACAAAAGATTTTTTGCACAAATAATCTATTCTCTCTCTTTCTTCCTACATTGTTCTCTACATAGTTCTACCATTAAGGAGACATCAAAGGTCTCTTTAAATAGACTTCCATGTGGGTGGAAATTTGATTTCTATATTGACTCACAAAATAAAATTCACTATGATCAAAACAAACTTCACTACAATATAAATTCTTAATTAAATAAAATAATAATAAAAATAAAATTTTATTTTAAATAAAATAAATAAAAAAATAGATAAATAAAAAATAAAATTTTAATTAGACATACAATGATTCCTAACAAAATCAAGCCTCTTGCTGTCTTCCGTGGACTTCCTGACCCTTAGATGGGGATGGACGCGGAAACCCGAGCCACTGCTTTTCCTCACCAGCCTCTGTCATTGTCACGAACTTGTTCAACAATTTCCAACAACGTCTAGTTACATCATTTACCAATTTATTTGCCCATCAATGACTTCATGTTTAGACCACACATGGCCCTTCTTATCTACAGTTTTTCGGCATTGTTTGCCTGTTGGTTTGCCCATGGCTTCAATGAATTCATGTTTGGACCACACTTGCCCCCCTTTCCGCAATGTTTCCGCATCATTTGCCCATTGATTGGCCGGTTGACTACAGTGACTTCGTACTCATTATTTTACAATTTTTTTTAAAAAAAAAAATCTAAAAATTATTTTTTAAAAAATTATTTTTTAAAAATAAAATTTTAATATGTATAATTGATCATGCAAACCTGACTTATTATAAAGTAGCTTATATTTGGATGAGCACCTATTTTTTTAAAAAAAATATGTAGAATATCTATTATACCTTTAGTAGATATAAAATCATATATTTTTACTCATAAATTTTATATAAATATAAATATTATATTTATATTAATATAAATATAATATTAATATATTATAATATAGCAGTAGACCATAATAATTTATTGTACTAATATAATACTAATATATTGATATTATATTAATATAATATAAATATTTTAATATAATAAATTTATTAATATAGATTTAAATATTATATTATATTAATATAAATATTATATTAATATTAATATAAATATTATATTAATGTAAATATTAAAATATACTAAATATTAATATTATATTTATATAAATATTAAGATAATATTATATTACTATTCAGTATTTCATTCTAACTATCCATTGATATTTTACTAAATTTTAGTTATAGATCTTAAAATGATATTTAAAAAAAAAAAGTACCTCCACTTCTCATGTCACGGAAAGTGCCAAAACCCATCTCCCCTATAGATTTTCACTTCCTATAAAATATGAAAAGTGCCTTCTCATGGAAAGTACTTTTTTCACTCTCTCTCCTCTTAAAACTCTAACTAAATAAGAGGCTCTTTCTCCACTTTTCAAGGAGTATCTTTTCCCCCCTCCAGTTCCTGTCAACCAAACAAGTCCTTTATGTTTGGACCAGACATGGCCCTCTCATCCATAATTTTTCTGCATTGTTTGCTCATTGATTTGCCTATTGACTTCAAAGCCTTCAGACTTGTTTGGTTGATGGGAAATGGAGGGGGAAGAGGCACTTCCTAGGAAGTAAAAAAAAGAGCCTCTTGTTTGATTGGAGTTTTAAGAAGAAAGAGTGAAAAAAGTACTTTCCATGGAAAGTCACTTGCCACATTTCATAGAAAGTGAAAACTCATGGGGGAGGTGTGTTTTGGCACTTTCCATGATATGGGAAGTGGTAATACTTTTTTCTTTTCTAAAATATCTTTTTAAAATTTATAGCTAAAATTTAGTAAAATATCAATGGATGGTTAGGATGAAATACTGAATAGTAATATAATATTATATTAATATTATCTTAATATTTATATAAATATAATATTTATATTTATTATATTTTAATATTATTTTAATATTTATATTAATATAATATTTTTATTAATATTAATATAATATTTATATTAATATTATATTATATTTATATCTATATTAATAAATTTATTATATTAAAATATTCATATTATATTAATATAATATTAATATATTAGTATTATATTAACATAATAAATTATTATAGTTTAATATTATATTATAATATATTAATATTATATTTATATTACTATAAATATAATATTTATATTTATATAAAGTTTATGAGTAAAAATGTATGCTATTATATCTACTAAGAGTATAATAGGTATTTTACATAATTTTTTCAGAAAAATAGATGTTCATTCAAATATAAGTTATTTTATAATAAATTATCTCAATCAAACATATCAAAATTTTATTCTCGAAAAATAATTTTTTGTAAAATAAAAAAAAAATTAAAAAAAAAATTTTTCTCACGAATCAAACGAGTCTTTTATATTTGGGCTACGTACCTGTTGATTTGCTTGTTGACTGCGAAGCTCTTATGTTGGGACCACACGTGGCCCTCTTATGCATAATTTTTCTGCACCGTTTCCGCGTTGATTTGCCCGTTGACTTGAAAGGCTTCATGTTTGGACTACACATGCCCTCTTATGCACAATTTTTCTGCACCGTTTCCCGGTTGACTTCAAAGACTTCATGTTTGGACCACACATGGCCCTCTTTGGCACAAATTTTCTGCATCATTTATGCATTGGCTCCAATGACTTCTCTCCTCCATATTTAGAGGAACCCAGCGCTCCTTAATTTTGTCTCCGCCTTCTAACAAGAAGAGCCCTGCCACCATTAAGTGGGGCTCAACAGACATTAATTTTCCTTAACAAAAAAAGAGCTCTGTGTTTTCCATGTTACAAAGGACTCTGCACTGTTGGTACACAAGAAGAGGTGAAGCCTTCAAACTTTTTATTGTATCAATTGCATATTATGTAGTTTGATTGCCAAATAGCTCATGCATGTATGCCAGTTGCCAAGTTCTTCAAATACCTTGATTCAATTATAGAATAGAATGTAGAACATTTTGACTTTTTGGATCATAGTGGCCACTATAGGAAACTGTTAAGATTTGATGCCTTGAGATTCGGTCCATATTGAGCCCACAGCAAGGTCCGTGATGAAAAACAGAGTCCAATGAGACCAAGATTACCCCAAACGAAGTTCGGACGGAGAAGATACGAGCTTTTGAAGTCGGTACGAGATCCGAGACGACAGAGGACCACCGACGGTGGGCCGGCGAAGCTGCGGCGGTACGGCTGCATGCAGCCCAGGCACGGCAGCACGCCGCCTAGGCTCGGCAACGTAAGGGCCAAGCGCGCAGGGTGCGGCCCGATGCGGGGCGTGTTGCCCAAGCGCGGGCGTGCTGCCCAGGCGCGGGCGCGCAGCCCGGCCCAGGAGCACGCGCGCGGGGTGCCGCCCGAGCCCAGGCACTCGGTGCGGGCGTGGCCCAGGCCCATGCGTGCGGGCCGGCCCAGGCCTAGGCGCCGCGTTTGGGGCCTATACCCCGGTCCATCGTGGATCGGGTGGTCCATGGCCCAGCGCGTCGACCGTGTGGGCGTTTCCCACACGTTTCGCATGGTGCACGATACTATTCCATGGACTGGTCACGATCGGACGACTCTGGGACGTCCCGATGATGATCCAACGGTGTAGAAAGGTTTTTGGGCTTGATTAAGAGTGTTAAATCTAATCTAATTGGGTTTAAGGCCTATAAAACGCCTGTGATCAGGGAACTGGGCCGTGGCTTGTTTTTTCATGGACATGCAGACGAGTGTGGCACGATTTTTGTCAGGCTAAAGCCGTGAACACCGTGAAGAGCAAGAACCGCGTACGACACTGTGGGAGAAGGAGCAAGGCTCCTGGACAGCAAACAGTGGTCGCTTCAAGGATTCAGAGGAGTCTTCTAAGAGAGAGAGCTTTTGTAAGGAGAACTTCCTGTGAGAGAAAAAATTGATGTACGAGGATTGAGGGTGAGATCTCTTCTTGTAATTTTTTTTTTTCATAGTGAAGTTTGCATATCCCGTGGAGGCAAGCCCTTTCGAAATTTGATTCACGTATTTTGATTATTTTTATTTTATTTTTTCTTTCTTCCTGCTGCATCGCGTGGTACTGAAAAGATCTTGGGAGGTGGTGTCTTGGTCAGACATCCACCCAACAAGTGATATCAGAGCCAAGCGATACAAGAATGCATATTGCAGCAGTGGTGAGCAAGACTGAAAATGAAGAAGACAGGATCAATCAAAATGGAGATCAACAAGTTTGATGGGAAAAGCAAATTCTCTTTGTGGTAGGCAAGGGTGAAGGACGTACTCATCCAACAGGAGTTGATCGATGCTCTCTTATGCGAGGAGAAGCCAACCACCATGGAGGTGTGGGATTGGAGATGACTACAGATGCAGACGATGAGTACCATCCGTATGTACCTAGCGGATGAGGTGGTCATTCATATGCTGAGCAAGACTTCCCTGACAGTGCTATGGTCGAAGCTCGAGGAGTTGTACATGGCGAAGTCTCTCACCAATACTCTTTTTCTCTGAAGGCAGTTCTATCAACTGTGGATGACTGAGGAACAGAGCGTGCAGGAGCATCTAAGCCACTTCCAGAAGATCCTCACCGACCTCCTCAGCGTTGGTGAGAATGTTGAGGAGAAGACCAGGGCACAGATTTTGCTAGCGTCGTTTCTCCTTTCGTACAAGTACTTGGTGACTGCTCTTCTAGTGGGGAAGAGCACCATCACGATGGACGAGGTCACCGCGGTGATACTCCAGAACGAGGTTCTCAAGAGGGAGAACCCGGCTTCAAGCTCAGGTGGCGGTAGCTCAGCTTTGGTGGCTTCTGGAGGAGCAGGAGGCGGTAGACGGAGCGACAGAAGATCGCGACGAGGATGGTCCAAGTCCAGGAGGGACTTGTGCAAAATCAGCTGTTACCGGTGTGAAGAGTTGGGGCATCTAGACAGAGATTGCCCTCAACTCAAAAATCGGATGGTGGCTGCTGTGGCGACGGCCAGCAGTGATTCAGATGGAGATATCTTGAAGATATCTGATGAGGTATCTACTTCTTCTCAGCAGTGGATATTAGATTCTACATGTACCCATCATGTATGTTGCAGAGAAGAGCAGTTTGACTCCCTAGAGAATAGTGAGGGCACTGTATATCTACCGGATGGATCGAGCTGTAAAATCAGAGGCATCGAGATGGTCAGCTGGAGGATACATGATGGTGCAGTGAGGAGATTGGGGGAGGTCCGATACATATCCAATTTCAGGCAGAATCTTATCTCACTTAGCAGACTGGATTTAAGAGGCTACAGGATGGTAGTTGGTGGAGGAATCCTGAGGGTGCTACGCGGCGATAGGATTGTGCTGGAGGGGAAGAAGGAGAGTAGAGGACATTATTATCTGACAGGGAGCCTTGTGCGACATGGAGCTTCGGGAGCTAGATGGAGTTCAGAGCGAGGTGGAGCTCTAGGTGGAGGTAGATCGGGCACGAGACAGGAGACTCGGGAGGACAAGAGGTGATGTTGCAAGGTGAGATTCTTATTGCCGCAGGATGATGCCCCGAGCAAGTCTCAGGTCAGGAGGAGCACAGTATACGATAGAGATGGGATCGAGCAGCCTAGCTCGACTCCTATGTTTGCCCATCCATGATCAGCAAGCGATGGCCCCAGGGCATGGGGGCAAGGAGATCCAGAAGCTTTCGGAGTTAGGAGGAGGCCGAATATCGAGTCCAGATGAAGATTGTTAGGATTTGACGTCCCGCGATTCGGTCTACATTGAGCTCACAGCGAGGTCCATGACGAATAAAGAAGTCCAATGAGATCAAGATCACCCTAAATGGAGCTTAGATGGAGAAGATACCAATTTTTGAAGTCGGCACGAGATTCGAGGCAGCAGAGGACCGCCGACGGCTAGTGGTGGGCCAGCGGAGCGATGGCGGCACGGCCGCACGCGGCCCAAGAATGGTAGCGCGTCACTTGGGCTCGGCAACTTGCGGGCCAGGAGCGTGGGGCGCGGCCTGTCGTGGGGCGCGCGGCCCAAGCGTCGGTGTGTGGCCCAGGCGTGCGTGCGGGGCACAGCCCGAGCCCAGGCACCCGAAGCGGGTGCGGCCCAGGCCCACATGCGCGGGTCGGCCCAGGCCTAAGCGCCGCACCTGGGGCTTGTACCCCGATCCACCGTGGACCGGGTGGTCCACAGCCTAGCGTGTGGACCGCATGGGCGTTTCTCACGTATTTCGCATGGTCGACGGTACTATTCCATGGACTGGTCACGATCGGATGACTCTGGGACGTCCCAGTGATGATCCAATGGTGTAGAAAGGTTTTTGGGCTTGATTAAGAGTGTTAAACATAATATAATTGAGTTTAAGGCCTATAAAAGGCCTGTGATCAGGGGAACCGGGCCGTGGCAGTGGCTTGTTTTTCCTTGGACGTGCGGATGAGTGCAGTGCGATTTTCGTCAGGTCGAAGCCGTGAACACCGTGAAGTGCGAGAACCGCATACGACACTGTGAGAGAAGGAGCAGAGCTCCTAGACAGCAGACAATAGTCGCTTCAGGGGTTCAGGAGGTCTTCTAAGAGAGAGAATTTTTGTGAGGAGAACTTCCTGTGAGAGAAAAATTGGGTGTACGAAGGTTGAGGGTGAGATCTTCTCTTGTAAAATTTCTTTTTCATATAAAGTTTGCATGTCCCGTGGAGACGAGCCCTTTCGAGATTCTACGTATTTTGATTGTTTTTGTTTTATTTCTTCTTTCTTCTTGCTGCATCGTGTGGTACTAAAAAGATCCTGAGAGGTGGTATCCAGGCCAGACATCCACCCAATAAAAAATATGTTAGGAAATAATATATTGATGTTGATGCAGGGGAGGGGAGTATCTAGAGAGGTCAGACACATGATTTCCATGTTGCCGCTGATTTTTGAGCTACTACTGTGGTTGGCAGCGCCACTTGGTATATACATGTTGGAGGCAAACTCGTCATTTCCACTTACTTGCACCAGCGTTCCCTACCCCTTTGGCGTATCGGGTAAAGCTAAGGAAGGCTTCGAAATGAGCTGCAATGGCACTTCACCAATTTTTTCATCTGGATGGCATCGATTTCCCAATTGCAGACATCTCGCTCCAAGGCCATCTCAGCATCTATACTGGTGCTATTATTCGGCGCTGCAACAGGAATTTAATTCCAAGATCCGGCTGGATCAACCTGGAGGGGACCCCCTACACGATATCAGAGACAGAGAGCTCAGAGAACATGTTGACGATGGTTGGTTGTAACGATGCGATGATCATGGAAGGGCAGCATGGCAACTTGACGATTGGTTGTGTTACCTACTGCGGCTCCAATTTTAGTGATGTTATTGATGGGTCGTGCTCTGTCTTGGGCTGTTGTTGGGCCCCATCCCTAAAGGGCTCAAGAGATTTGTCCTGATGCTCCCATTCATAGGCTTCAATTCGACCGAAGTCCCCCCTCCTGCAGCCAAATATTCTTTGTTAAGAAAAGCAAATTGACATTCTCGACTGAGATGCTGTATGATGCTATGGATGACAATCAGCTTTCTCAAGATTATCTGATGGCAATGGATTGGGCTATTGGGAATGGGACGTGCGAAGAAGTGAGAAAGAAGAAGGAAACCAATGCTTGCATGGAGAACAGCTACTGTTATAATTCAAATAATGGGGATGGGTATCTCTGCAATTGCAGCCAAGGATACCAGGGAAATCCTTACATCGGATGCGAAGGCATGCATCAATCTATATTTTCATGAAACATTATGAAGGTATTTGGTTGGGAGAAGTGGGAGTCTGAAATTGGAATCGAAATGGGTGACTTCCATTCCAACCGTTTGGTTGGGAAGAGCCTCATTTCGATTCCGATTTTATGATAGAATGAAAATGGCTCAATCTATATAGAACTCAATGCCTACTCTTTTCTATGGATTTAATTTTTCATTCCAATTTCGATTTTGATCATGAACCAAACGCTTCGGGAGATTTGACTATTCCGATTCCGATTTTGATTCCAAGTCATTCCGATTTTCATTCCGATTCTGATTTTGATTGCGAATCAAACACCCTCTATATGTATACATACATACCAGTATAGAAGGTGTTCACAGACCCTACAGGCTCTTTTTCTCTTTTCTTTTATATTTTTTATTAGTATTTTTTTGAGAATTATAATAGGGACATCAAAAGTGGTGTCTTATAAACTGCATATGAGAATTGTCCAAGTCAAAATTTTGGGAGAAATGCATGCCACGTTTTGAATTTGGAATATTTTCCCAAATGGACGACGGATGCAATTATTAAGCTACGATCTATTTCACTCAAAAAAAATTATAACCTAGTTTCCAGCCAGTATATTTACTCTTACTCAATCTTAATATATATATATCAACTAAAATATGAAAAATCTATATTACCTTTCGAGATTTTAAATTTCATTTTCTTCTCGCAATCTCATCTGTTGGCATTGTCTCTGACTCATCCAAAATATCTCATAAATTTTGGTCTGTCAAATAAGATTTGTCAAGAGTCTTCCAATATGCATAATAGGTATTGTTCAATTTATATATATCAATGATACTAATAAAAGTAGTCTTATTGATGTTGGTAAGATCAGGTATCTCATATTCAAACTCATTGATACAGATTATAATAGCATCAATCATGATGATTCATCTCTTGAATCATCAAACAAGAGTCCATACACTTGTACCACCGTAAAATAAATTACTGAAAGCTCTTCAATCTTGCCGAGCTACGATACAGGGATTACCAACAATTAAATTACTGCTCCAAAAAAATTATGCTATGAATACATCTAATTGAAGCCATAAACTGCTCAACCACTCTCCAAGCCTATGACTTTACTATCATATAGAGCCACAAATACATGAACCAGCAATCTCAAAATCTGGCTCTGATACCATGTAAAACGATATTTACACCGAGTAAATCAAGTATGTCGGCCGATGATTCAAAACCAATATTTCAAATAAAAAAATATTTGCAGAGAATTACAAGAAAAAAATTTTGAAAAAAATAAAAATTAGAAGAGAAAAATAAATTTATTCAAAAAAAAATAAGAACCAAAACCTCATAAAAATACCTCATAAAGAATTTTTTGTACAAATAATCTCTTCTCTCTTTTTTCTACATTGTTCTCTACATAGTTCCACTACTAAGAAAATACCAAAGATCTCTTTAAATAGACTACTATGTGGATGGAAGTTTAATTCGTATCTTGACTTACAAAATAAAATTTACTACAATACAAATTTTTAATTAAATAAAATAATAATAAAAATAAAATTTTATTTTTAATAAAAATATATAAAAATATAAATAAATAAAAAATAAAATAAAATTTTAATTGAACGTACAATGATTTCTAACAAAATCAAGCCTCTCGCTGTCCTTCGTGGACTCTCTGACCCTTAGATGGGGATGGACGCGGAAACCCAAGGCACTGCTTTTCCTCGCTAGCCTCTGTCATTGTCACGAACTTGTTCAACAATTTCCAGCGACGTCTAGTTACATCATTTACCAGTTGATTTGCCCATCAAGGACTTCACGTTTAGACCACACATGGCCCTTCTTATCTACAGTTTTTCTGCATTGTTTGCCTATTGGTTTGCCCATCGCTTCAATGAATTCATGTTCGGACCACACTTGCCCCCGTTTTCCACAATGTTTCCGCTTCATTTGCCCGTTGATTGGCCAGTTGACTACAATTACTTCGGACCGTTTGATTCACAAAAAATTATTTTTTTAAAAAAAATTAAAAAATTATTTTTCAAAAAATTATTTTTTAAAAATAAAATTTTGATATATTTGATTGATCATGCGAATATGATTTATTATAAAGTAGCTTATATTTGGATGAGCATCTATTTTTTTAAAAAAAATATGTAGAATACCTATTATACTCTTAGTAGATATAAAACCATACATTTTTATTCATAAATTTTATATAAATATTAATATTATATTTATATTAATATAAATATAATATTAATATATTATAATATAACATTAGACCATAATAATTTATTGTGTTAATATAATACTAATATATTGATATTATATTAATATAATATAAATATTTTAATATAATAAATTTATTAATATAGATATAAATATAATATTATATTAATAAAAATATCATATTAATATTAATAAAAATATTATATTAATATAATTATTAAAATAAAATAAATATTAATATTATATTTATATAAATATTAAAATAATATTATATTACTATTCAGTATTTCATTCTAACTATCCATTGATATTTTGCTAAATTTTAGCTATGGATCTTAAAATGATATTTTAAGAAAAATAAGTACCTCCACTTCCCATATCACAGAAAGTGCCAAAACCCACCTCTCTCATGGGTTTCCACTTTCCATAAAATGTGAAAAGTACCTTCTCATGGGAAGTATTTTTTTTCACTCTCTCTCCTCTTAAAATTCTAACCAAATAAGAGGTTTTTTCTCTACTTTTCAGGGAGTGTCTCTTCCTCCCTCCAATTCCCATCAACCAAACGAGTCCTTCATTTTTGGACTAGACATGGCCCTCTGATCTATAATTTTTCTGCATTGTTGCTCATTGATTTGCCTATTGACTTCAAAGCCTTCAGACTCTTTGGTTGACAGAAAGTGGAGGACGAAAGAGGTACTTCGTAGAAAGTACAAAAAGAGCCTCTTGTTTGGTTGAAGTTTTAAAGAGAAAGAGTAGAAAAAATACTTTCCATGAGAAGTCACTTGCCATATTTCATGAAAAATAGAAACTCATGGGGAATGTGAGTTTTAGCACTTCCCATGACATGAGAAGTGGTAGTACTTTTTTCTTTCCTAAAATATTCTTTTAAAATCCAAAGCTAAAATTTAGTAAAATATCAATGAATGGTTAGGATGAAATACTGAATAGTAATATAATATTATATTAATATTATCTTAATATTTATGTAAATATAATATTTATATTTATTATATTTTAATATTATTTTAATATTTATATTAATATAATATTTTTATTAATATTAATATAATATTTATATTAATATAATATTATATTTATATCTATATTAATAAATTTATTATATTAAAATAATTATATTATATTAATATAATATTAATATATTAGTATTATATTAATACAATAAATTATTATAGTCTAATGTTATATTATAATATATTAATATTATATTTATATTAATATAAATATAATATTTATATTTATATAAAGTTTATGAGTAAAAATGTATTTTTTTATATTTACTAAGGGTATAATAGATATTTTATATAATTTTTTTAAAAAAATAAATATTCATTCAAATATAAATTATTTTATAATAAATCATCTCAATCAAATATATTAAAATTTTATTTTAAAAAAATATTTTTTTATAAAATTAAAAAAAAATTGAAAAAAAAAATTTCGACGAACAAAACGAGCTACGTGCCCGTTGATTTGCTTATTGACTGCAAAACCCTTATGTTGGGACCACACGTGGCCCTCTTATGCACAATTTTTCTGAACCGTTTCCCGGTTCACTTCAAAGACTTCATGTTTGGACCACGCACGGCCCTCTTTTGCACAAATTTTCTGCATCGTTTACGCGTTGGCTCCAATGACTTCTCTCCTCCATATTTAGAGTAACCCAGCGCCCCTTAATTTTGTCCCTGCCTTCTAACAAGAATAGCCCTGCCACCATTAAGTGGGGCCCAACAGACATTAATTTTCCTTAACAAAAAAAGAGCTCTGTGTTTTCCATGTTACAAAGGACTCTGCACTGTTGGTACACAAGAAGGGGTGAAGCCTTCAAGCTTTTTATTGTATCAATTGCATATTATGTAGTATGATTGCCAAATAGCTCATGCATGTATGCCAGTTGCCAAGTTCTTCAAATACCTTGATTCAATTATAGAATAGAATGTAGAACATTTTAACTTTTTGGATCATAGTGGCCACCATAGGAAACATGTTAGGAAATAATATGTTGATGTTACTTGAAAAATCAGTGGTAACAAATACGTCCAAAAATGTGAGGTAGATGTAAAGAGAACATGCTAGAGATTACAAGGTAACCACTAAGGAAGTGACTTAGGGTAATTTTTTTCTATTTTCTAATCATTGTCACATTTTTGCTAGAATTCTCCTACTTTCTAGAGAGCGTGCCTTTTGTTTTCTTAGCTCAAGCAATTTTCCTGATCATTTTCTTATCCAAAAATATAATGTTGCGTATGATATAGATCCCTTAGCAATTACAACTTATAATAAAGTAGCAATAATAACTAAGAAATAAAATATTTGCACTTATCGTATTTTTTAGTTATGCATCTATTGTATGATTCTAGAAAAATTTGTAGTTCCTCGTAGCTTATAGAATCAAAATGTATACACCCACTTAGACACCATCTATGCACCAAGATTAATTTTCTCCCTTTGGAGTATCAAGACATGCTCGAATCTCCTCCCATGTAAGCATGACCATGTGCAACTCTCTAATGATACCATAAATTCAGTGGGTCCATTGTATCCTTAGAAAGAGTGGGTGAAACCGTCGATTAAATTGGTACGTCATATCCCAAGCAAGAACTTTCATATGAATCCCAAGTGATTCGATTCATTAAAACAATGACCTCATCACCTTCTTTTGGTTGCTTCTAGGGTTCTTAGCGTCATATCCCTACTACTACTTCATGCTGCTGTCATGTGGACATGGCAGACTCCTTAGACAAGAGAACATGATTATTTGACCAACAAATAGTCATCCCTTTTCTAGCTTGCCATTTTTGTTTGTTTTTCTTCTATTCCTCTACTATTTCCTCCAATTGGTTTGAATAATCCGATTGCCCAAATCAGCTGCGATGGCTCGACCTTTCCTTAATTAATTAAGACCACTTCAAAGTAACCAACTCGTTTGTTTGAACACAAGAAAATAAATAGTCATCCCTTTTCTAGCTTGCCATTTTTGTTTGTTTTTCTTCTATTCCTCTACTATTTCCTCCAATTGGTTTGAACAATCCGATTGCCCAAATCAGCTGCGATGGCTAGACCTTTCCTTAATTAAGACCACTTCAAAGTAACCAACTCGTTTGTTTGAACACAAGAAAATAAATTAGCCTGCTTTTACTTCTCAGTTGGAGCGGAAGAAGTCAGATTGGTGGTTGTCGGCCCTTATCCACACATGGTGCCATGCTATTGATCGGAGAATTTTTTCTTTTCTTTTTTTTTTTTTTTTGAAGATATTGCTTGGAGAAGTTTTTTGTGGAACTTTTCTGCATCTGGACCTCGTTGATTTGGTCCGACAAATTCCATCGGTTGTGCTATAAGTAGGCCTGCAAATGAGTCGGATCGGACCGGATTTTGAGTGATCCTGATCCAATCCGATTTTTTGATTGTGTCTTGATATTGGATCCATATCCATCCCAATAAAAAATCAGGTCGTGTCGGGTTGTGTCCAAAAATGTGAGGTAGATGTAAAGAGAACATGCTAGAGATTACAAGGTAACCACCAAGGAAGTGACTTAGGGTAATTTTTTTTCTATTTTCTAATCATTGTCACATTTTTGCTAGAATTCTCCTACTTTCTAGAGAACGTGTCTTTTGTTTTCTTAATTTAGAGAAGTTAGGTCAAGCAATTTTCCTGATCATTTTCTTATCCAAAATATTATGTTGCATATGATATAGATTCCTTAGCAATTACAACTTATAATAAAGTAGCAACAATAACTAAGAAATAAAATATTTGCACTTATCGTATTTTTTAGTTATGCATCTATTGTATGATTCTAGAAAAATTTGTAGTTCCTCGTAGCTTATAGAATCAAAATGTATATACCCACTTAGACACCATCTATGCATCCAGATTAATTTTCTCCCTTTGGAGTATCTTGAAAACCTAAAGTCATTGACCATTCTTTTGTGCTTTGCTTTTTGTTATAATGATTCTATAGAGGCCCCTCCCATGCTTAGCACGCCCTATCAAGACATGCTAGAATCTCCTCCCATGTAAGCATGACCATGTGCAACTCTCTAATGATACCATAAATTCAGTGGGTCCATTGTATCCTTAGAAAGAGTGGGTGAAACCGTCGATTAAATTGGTACGTCATATCCCAAGCAAGAACTTTCATATGAATCCCAAGTGATTCGATTCATTAAAACAATGACCTCATCACCTTCTTTTGGTTGCTTCTAGGGTTCTTAGCATCATATCCCTACTACTACTTCATGCTGCTGTAATGTGGACATGGCAGACTCCTTAGACAAGAGAACATGATTATTTGACCAACAAATAGTCATCCCTTTTCTAGTTTGCCATTTTTGTTTGTTTTTCTTCTATTCCTCTACTATTTCCTCCAATTGGTTTGAATAATCCGATTGCCCAAATCAGCTGCGATGGCTCGACCTTTCCTTAATTAATTAAGACCACTTCAAAGTAACCAACTCGTTTGTTTGAACACAAGAAAATAAATAGTCATCCCTTTTCTAGCTTGCCATTTTTGTTTGTTTTTCTTCTATTCCTCTACTATTTCCTCCAATTGGTTTGAATAATCCGATTGCCCAAATCAGCTGTGATGGCTAGACCTTTCCTTAATTAAGACCACTTCAAAGTAACCAACTCGTTTGTTTGAACACAAGAAAATAAATTAGCCTGCTTTTACTTCTCAGTTGGAGCGGAAGAAGTCAGATTGGTGGTTGTCGGCCCTTATCCACACATGGTGCCATGCTATTGATCGGAGAATTTTTTCTTTTCTTTTTTTTTTTTTTTTTGAAGATATTGCTTGGAGAAGTTTTTTGTGGAACTTTTCTGCATCTGGACCTCGTTGATTTGGTCCGACAAATTCCATCGGTTGTGCTATAAGTAGGCCTGCAAATGAGTCGGATCGGACCGGATTTTGAGTGATCCTGATCCAATCCGATTTTTTGATTGTGTCTTAATATTGGATCCATATCCATCCCAATAAAAAATCAGGTCGTGTCGGGTTGTGACCAAAAATGTGAGGTAGATGTAAAGAGAACATGCTAGAGATTACAAGGTAACCACCAAGGAAGTGACTTAGGGTAATTTTTTTTCTATTTTCTAATCATTGTCACATTTTTGCTAGAATTCTCCTACTTTCTAGAGAACGTGTCTTTTGTTTTCTTAATTTAGAGAAGTTAGGTCAAGCAATTTTCCTGATCATTTTCTTATCCAAAATATTATGTTGCATATGATATAGATTCCTTAGCAATTACAACTTATAATAAAGTAGCAACAATAACTAAGAAATAAAATATTTGCACTTATCGTATTTTTTAGTTATGCATCTATTGTATGATTCTAGAAAAATTTGTAGTTCCTCGTAGCTTATAGAATCAAAATGTATACACCCACTTAGACACCATCTATGCACCAAGATTAATTTTCTCCCTTTGGAGTATCAAGACATGCTCGAATCTCCTCCCATGTAAGCATGACCATGTGCAACTCTCTAATGATACCATAAATTCAGTGGGTCCATTGTATCCTTAGAAAGAGTGGGTGAAACCGTCGATTAAATTGGTACGTCATATCCCAAGCAAGAACTTTCATATGAATCCCAAGTGATTCGATTCATTAAAACAATGACCTCATCACCTTCTTTTGGTTGCTTCTAGGGTTCTTAGCGTCATATCCCTACTACTACTTCATGCTGCTGTCATGTGGACATGGCAGACTCCTTAGACAAAAGAACATGATTATTTGACCAACAAATAGTCATCCCTTTTCTAGCTTGCCATTTTTGTTTGTTTTTCTTCTATTCCTCTACTATTTCCTCCAATTGGTTTGAATAATCCGATTGCCCAAATCAGCTGCGATGGCTCGACCTTTCCTTAATTAATTAAGACCACTTCAAAGTAACCAACTCGTTTGTTTGAACACAAGAAAATAAATAGTCATCCCTTTTCTAGCTTGCCATTTTTGTTTGTTTTTCTTCTATTCCTCTACTATTTCCTCCAATTGGTTTGAATAATCCGATTGCCCAAATCAGCTGCGATGGCTAGACCTTTCCTTAATTAAGACCACTTCAAAGTAACCAACTCGTTTGTTTGAACACAAGAAAATAAATTAGCCTGCTTTTACTTCTCAGTTGGAGCGGAAGAAGTCAGATTGGTGGTTGTCGGCCCTTATCCACACATGGTGCCATGCTATTGATCGGAGAATTTTTTCTTTTCTTTTTTTTTTTTTTTTTGAAGATATTGCTTGGAGAAGTTTTTTGTGGAACTTTTCTGCATCTGGACCTCGTTGATTTGGTCCGACAAATTCCATCGGTTGTGCTATAAGTAGGCCTGCAAATGAGTCGGATCGGACCGGATTTTGAGTGATCCTGATCCAATCCGATTTTTTGATTGTGTCTTGATATTGGATCCATATCCATCCCAATAAAAAATCAGGTCGTGTCGGGTTGTGTCCAAAAATGTGAGGTAGATGTAAAGAGAACATGCTAGAGATTACAAGGTAACCACCAAGGAAGTGACTTAGGGTAATTTTTTTTCTATTTTCTAATCATTGTCACATTTTTGCTAGAATTCTCCTACTTTCTAGAGAACGTGTCTTTTGTTTTCTTAATTTAGAGAAGTTAGGTCAAGCAATTTTCCTGATCATTTTCTTATCCAAAATATTATGTTGCATATGATATAGATTCCTTAGCAATTACAACTTATAATAAAGTAGCAACAATAACTAAGAAATAAAATATTTGCACTTATCGTATTTTTTAGTTATGCATCTATTGTATGATTCTAGAAAAATTTGTAGTTCCTCGTAGCTTATAGAATCAAAATGTATATACCCACTTAGACACCATCTATGCATCCAGATTAATTTTCTCCCTTTGGAGTATCTTGAAAACCTAAAGTCATTGACCATTCTTTTGTGCTTTGCTTTTTGTTATAATGATTCTATAGAGGCCCCTCCCATGCTTAGCACGCCCTATCAAGACATGCTAGAATCTCCTCCCATGTAAGCATGACCATGTGCAACTCTCTAATGATACCATAAATTCAGTGGGTCCATTGTATCCTTAGAAAGAGTGGGTGAAACCGTCGATTAAATTGGTACGTCATATCCCAAGCAAGAACTTTCATATGAATCCCAAGTGATTCGATTCATTAAAACAATGACCTCATCACCTTCTTTTGGTTGCTTCTAGGGTTCTTAGCGTCATATCCCTACTACTACTTCATGCTGCTGTAATGTGGACATGGCAGACTCCTTAGACAAGAGAACATGATTATTTGACCAACAAATAGTCATCCCTTTTCTAGTTTGCCATTTTTGTTTGTTTTTCTTCTATTCCTCTACTATTTCCTCCAATTGGTTTGAATAATCCGATTGCCCAAATCAGCTGCGATGGCTCGACCTTTCCTTAATTAATTAAGACCACTTCAAAGTAACCAACTCGTTTGTTTGAACACAAGAAAATAAATAGTCATCCCTTTTCTAGCTTGCCATTTTTGTTTGTTTTTCTTCTATTCCTCTACTATTTCCTCCAATTGGTTTGAATAATCCGATTGCCCAAATCAGCTGTGATGGCTAGACCTTTCCTTAATTAAGACCACTTCAAAGTAACCAACTCGTTTGTTTGAACACAAGAAAATAAATTAGCCTGCTTTTACTTCTCAGTTGGAGCGGAAGAAGTCAGATTGGTGGTTGTCGGCCCTTATCCACACATGGTGCCATGCTATTGATCGGAGAATTTTTTCTTTTCTTTTTTTTTTTTTTTTTGAAGATATTGCTTGGAGAAGTTTTTTGTGGAACTTTTCTGCATCTGGACCTCGTTGATTTGGTCCGACAAATTCCATCGGTTGTGCTATAAGTAGGCCTGCAAATGAGTCGGATCGGACCGGATTTTGAGTGATCCTGATCCAATCCGATTTTTTGATTGTGTCTTAATATTGGATCCATATCCATCCCAATAAAAAATCAGGTCGTGTCGGGTTGTGACCAAAAATGTGAGGTAGATGTAAAGAGAACATGCTAGAGATTACAAGGTAACCACCAAGGAAGTGACTTAGGGTAATTTTTTTTCTATTTTCTAATCATTGTCACATTTTTGCTAGAATTCTCCTACTTTCTAGAGAACGTGTCTTTTGTTTTCTTAATTTAGAGAAGTTAGGTCAAGCAATTTTCCTGATCATTTTCTTATCCAAAATATTATGTTGCATATGATATAGATTCCTTAGCAATTACAACTTATAATAAAGTAGCAACAATAACTAAGAAATAAAATATTTGCACTTATCGTATTTTTTAGTTATGCATCTATTGTATGATTCTAGAAAAATTTGTAGTTCCTCGTAGCTTATAGAATCAAAATGTATATACCCACTTAGACACCATCTATGCATCCAGATTAATTTTCTCCCTTTGGAGTATCTTGAAAACCTAAAGTCATTGACCATTCTTTTGTGCTTTGCTTTTTGTTATAATGATTCTATAGAGGCCCCTCCCATGCTTAGCACGCCCTATCAAGACATGCTAGAATCTCCTCCCATGTAAGCATGACCATGTGCAACTCTCTAATGATACCATAAATTCAGTGGGTCCATTGTATCCTTAGAAAGAGTGGGTGAAACCGTCGATTAAATTGGTACGTCATATCCCAAGCAAGAACTTTCATATGAATCCCAAGTGATTCGATTCATTAAAACAATGACCTCATCACCTTCTTTTGGTTGCTTCTAGGGTTCTTAGCGTCATATCCCTACTACTACTTCATGCTGCTGTCATGTGGACATGGCAGACTCCTTAGACAAGAGAACATGATTATTTGACCAACAAATAGTCATCCCTTTTCTAGCTTGCCATTTTTGTTTGTTTTTCTTCTATTCCTCTACTATTTCCTCCAATTGGTTTGAATAATCCGATTGCCCAAATCAGCTGCGATGGCTCGACCTTTCCTTAATTAATTAAGACCACTTCAAAGTAACCAACTCGTTTGTTTGAACACAAGAAAATAAATAGTCATCCCTTTTCTAGCTTGCCATTTTTGTTTGTTTTTCTTCTATTCCTCTACTATTTCCTCCAATTGGTTTGAATAATCCGATTGCCCAAATCAGCTGCGATGGCTAGACCTTTCCTTAATTAAGACCACTTCAAAGTAACCAACTCGTTTGTTTGAACACAAGAAAATAAATTAGCCTGCTTTTACTTCTCAGTTGGAGCGGAAGAAGTCAGATGGTGGTTGTCGGCCCTTATCCACACATGGTGCCATGCTATTGATCGGAGAATTTTTTCTTTTCTTTTTTTTTTTTTTTTTGAAGATATTGCTTGGAGAAGTTTTTTGTGGAACTTTTCTGCATCTGGACCTCGTTGATTTGGTCCGACAAATTCCATCGGTTGTGCTATAAGTAGGCCTGCAAATGAGTCGGATCGGACCGGATTTTGAGTGATCCTGATCCAATCCGATTTTTTGATTGTGTCTTGATATTGGATCCATATCCATCCCAATAAAAAATCAGGTCGTGTCGGGTTGTGTCCAAAAATGTGAGGTAGATGTAAAGAGAACATGCTAGAGATTACAAGGTAACCACCAAGGAAGTGACTTAGGGTAATTTTTTTTCTATTTTCTAATCATTGTCACATTTTTGCTAGAATTCTCCTACTTTCTAGAGAACGTGTCTTTTGTTTTCTTAATTTAGAGAAGTTAGGTCAAGCAATTTTCCTGATCATTTTCTTATCCAAAATATTATGTTGCATATGATATAGATTCCTTAGCAATTACAACTTATAATAAAGTAGCAACAATAACTAAGAAATAAAATATTTGCACTTATCGTATTTTTTAGTTATGCATCTATTGTATGATTCTAGAAAAATTTGTAGTTCCTCGTAGCTTATAGAATCAAAATGTATATACCCACTTAGACACCATCTATGCATCCAGATTAATTTTCTCCCTTTGGAGTATCTTGAAAACCTAAAGTCATTGACCATTCTTTTGTGCTTTGCTTTTTGTTATAATGATTCTATAGAGGCCCCTCCCATGCTTAGCACGCCCTATCAAGACATGCTAGAATCTCCTCCCATGTAAGCATGACCATGTGCAACTCTCTAATGATACCATAAATTCAGTGGGTCCATTGTATCCTTAGAAAGAGTGGGTGAAACCGTCGATTAAATTGGTACGTCATATCCCAAGCAAGAACTTTCATATGAATCCCAAGTGATTCGATTCATTAAAACAATGACCTCATCACCTTCTTTTGGTTGCTTCTAGGGTTCTTAGCGTCATATCCCTACTACTACTTCATGCTGCTGTCATGTGGACATGGCAGACTCCTTAGACAAGAGAACATGATTATTTGACCAACAAATAGTCATCCCTTTTCTAGCTTGCCATTTTTGTTTGTTTTTCTTCTATTCCTCTACTATTTCCTCCAATTGGTTTGAATAATCCGATTGCCCAAATCAGCTGCGATGGCTCGACCTTTCCTTAATTAATTAAGACCACTTCAAAGTAACCAACTAGTTTGTTTGAACACAAGAAAATAAATAGTCATCCCTTTTCTAGCTTGCCATTTTTGTTTGTTTTTCTTCTATTCCTCTACTATTTCCTCCAATTGGTTTGAATAATCCGATTGCCCAAATCAGCTGCGATGGCTAGACCTTTCCTTAATTAAGACCACTTCAAAGTAACCAACTCGTTTGTTTGAACACAAGAAAATAAATTAGCCTGCTTTTACTTCTCAGTTGGAGCGGAAGAAGTCAGATTGGTGGTTGTCGGCCCTTATCCACACATGGTGCCATGCTATTGATCGGAGAATTTTTTCTTTTCTTTTTTTTTTTTTTTTTGAAGATATTGCTTGGAGAAGTTTTTTGTGGAACTTTTCTGCATCTGGACCTCGTTGATTTGGTCCGACAAATTCCATCGGTTGTGCTATAAGTAGGCCTGCAAATGAGTCGGATCGGATCGGATTTTGAGTGATCCTGATCCAATCCGATTTTTTGATTGTGTCTTTATATTGGATCCATATCCATCCCAATAAAAAATCAGGTCGTGTCGGGTTGTGTCCAAAAATGTGAGGTAGATGTAAAGAGAACATGCTAGAGATTACAAGGTAACCACCAAGGAAGTGACTTAGGGTAATTTTTTTTCTATTTTCTAATCATTGTCACATTTTTGCTAGAATTCTCCTACTTTCTAGAGAACGTGTCTTTTGTTTTCTTAATTTAGAGAAGTTAGGTCAAGCAATTTTCCTGATCATTTTCTTATCCAAAATATTATGTTGCATATGATATAGATTCCTTAGCAATTACAACTTATAATAAAGTAGCAACAATAACTAAGAAATAAAATATTTGCACTTATCGTATTTTTTAGTTATGCATCTATTGTATGATTCTAGAAAAATTTGTAGTTCCTCGTAGCTTATAGAATCAAAATGTATATACCCACTTAGACACCATCTATGCATCCAGATTAATTTTCTCCCTTTGGAGTATCTTGAAAACCTAAAGTCATTGACCATTCTTTTGTGCTTTGCTTTTTGTTATAATGATTCTATAGAGGCCCCTCCCATGCTTAGCACGCCCTATCAAGACATGCTAGAATCTCCTCCCATGTAAGCATGACCATGTGCAACTCTCTAATGATACCATAAATTCAGTGGGTCCATTGTATCCTTAGAAAGAGTGGGTGAAACCGTCGATTAAATTGGTACGTCATATCCCAAGCAAGAACTTTCATATGAATCCCAAGTGATTCGATTCATTAAAACAATGACCTCATCACCTTCTTTTGGTTGCTTCTAGGGTTCTTAGCGTCATATCCCTACTACTACTTCATGCTGCTGTCATGTGGACATGGCAGACTCCTTAGACAAAAGAACATGATTATTTGACCAACAAATAGTCATCCCTTTTCTAGCTTGCCATTTTTGTTTGTTTTTCTTCTATTCCTCTACTATTTCCTCCAATTGGTTTGAATAATCCGATTGCCCAAATCAGCTGCGATGGCTCGACCTTTCCTTAATTAATTAAGACCACTTCAAAGTAACCAACTCGTTTGTTTGAACACAAGAAAATAAATAGTCATCCCTTTTCTAGCTTGCCATTTTTGTTTGTTTTTCTTCTATTCCTCTACTATTTCCTCCAATTGGTTTGAATAATCCGATTGCCCAAATCAGCTGCGATGGCTAGACCTTTCCTTAATTAAGACCACTTCAAAGTAACCAACTCGTTTGTTTGAACACAAGAAAATAAATTAGCCTGCTTTTACTTCTCAGTTGGAGCGGAAGAAGTCAGATTGGTGGTTGTCGGCCCTTATCCACACATGGTGCCATGCTATTGATCGGAGAATTTTTTCTTTTCTTTTTTTTTTTTTTTTTGAAGATATTGCTTGGAGAAGTTTTTTGTGGAACTTTTCTGCATCTGGACCTCGTTGATTTGGTCCGACAAATTCCATCGGTTGTGCTATAAGTAGGCCTGCAAATGAGTCGGATCGGACCGGATTTTGAGTGATCCTGATCCAATCCGATTTTTTGATTGTGTCTTGATATTGGATCCATATCCATCCCAATAAAAAATCAGGTCGTGTCGGGTTGTGTCCAAAAATGTGAGGTAGATGTAAAGAGAACATGCTAGAGATTACAAGGTAACCACCAAGGAAGTGACTTAGGGTAATTTTTTTTCTATTTTCTAATCATTGTCACATTTTTGCTAGAATTCTCCTACTTTCTAGAGAACGTGTCTTTTGTTTTCTTAATTTAGAGAAGTTAGGTCAAGCAATTTTCCTGATCATTTTCTTATCCAAAATATTATGTTGCATATGATATAGATTCCTTAGCAATTACAACTTATAATAAAGTAGCAACAATAACTAAGAAATAAAATATTTGCACTTATCGTATTTTTTAGTTATGCATCTATTGTATGATTCTAGAAAAATTTGTAGTTCCTCGTAGCTTATAGAATCAAAATGTATATACCCACTTAGACACCATCTATGCATCCAGATTAATTTTCTCCCTTTGGAGTATCTTGAAAACCTAAAGTCATTGACCATTCTTTGTGCTTTGCTTTTTGTTATAATGATTCTATAGAGGCCCCTCCCATGCTTAGCACGCCCTATCAAGACATGCTAGAATCTCCTCCCATGTAAGCATGACCATGTGCAACTCTCTAATGATACCATAAATTCAGTGGGTCCATTGTATCCTTAGAAAGAGTGGGTGAAACCGTCGATTAAATTGGTACGTCATATCCCAAGCAAGAACTTTCATATGAATCCCAAGTGATTCGATTCATTAAAACAATGACCTCATCACCTTCTTTTGGTTGCTTCTAGGGTTCTTAGCGTCATATCCCTACTACTACTTCATGCTGCTGTCATGTGGACATGGCAGACTCCTTAGACAAGAGAACATGATTATTTGACCAACAAATAGTCATCCCTTTTCTAGCTTGCCATTTTTGTTTGTTTTTCTTCTATTCCTCTACTATTTCCTCCAATTGGTTTGAATAATCCGATTGCCCAAATCAGCTGCGATGGCTCGACCTTTCCTTAATTAATTAAGACCACTTCAAAGTAACCAACTCGTTTGTTTGAACACAAGAAAATAAATAGTCATCCCTTTTCTAGCTTGCCATTTTTGTTTGTTTTTCTTCTATTCCTCTACTATTTCCTCCAATTGGTTTGAATAATCCGATTGCCCAAATCAGCTGCGATGGCTAGACCTTTCCTTAATTAAGACCACTTCAAAGTAACCAACTCGTTTGTTTGAACACAAGAAAATAAATTAGCCTGCTTTTACTTCTCAGTTGGAGCGGAAGAAGTCAGATTGGTGGTTGTCGGCCCTTATCCACACATGGTGCCATGCTATTGATCGGAGAATTTTTTCTTTTCTTTTTTTTTTTTTTTTTGAAGATATTGCTTGGAGAAGTTTTTTGTGGAACTTTTCTGCATCTGGACCTCGTTGATTTGGTCCGACAAATTCCATCGGTTGTGCTATAAGTAGGCCTGCAAATGAGTCGGATCGGACCGGATTTTGAGTGATCCTGATCCAATCCGATTTTTTGATTGTGTCTTGATATTGGATCCATATCCATCCCAATAAAAAATCAGGTCGTGTCGGGTTGTGTCCAAAAATGTGAGGTAGATGTAAAGAGAACATGCTAGAGATTACAAGGTAACCACCAAGGAAGTGACTTAGGGTAATTTTTTTTCTATTTTCTAATCATTGTCACATTTTTGCTAGAATTCTCCTACTTTCTAGAGAACGTGTCTTTTGTTTTCTTAATTTAGAGAAGTTAGGTCAAGCAATTTTCCTGATCATTTTCTTATCCAAAATATTATGTTGCATATGATATAGATTCCTTAGCAATTACAACTTATAATAAAGTAGCAACAATAACTAAGAAATAAAATATTTGCACTTATCGTATTTTTTAGTTATGCATCTATTGTATGATTCTAGAAAAATTTGTAGTTCCTCGTAGCTTATAGAATCAAAATGTATATACCCACTTAGACACCATCTATGCATCCAGATTAATTTTCTCCCTTTGGAGTATCTTGAAAACCTAAAGTCATTGACCATTCTTTTGTGCTTTGCTTTTTGTTATAATGATTCTATAGAGGCCCCTCCCATGCTTAGCACGCCCTATCAAGACATGCTAGAATCTCCTCCCATGTAAGCATGACCATGTGCAACTCTCTAATGATACCATAAATTCAGTGGGTCCATTGTATCCTTAGAAAGAGTGGGTGAAACCGTCGATTAAATTGGTACGTCATATCCCAAGCAAGAACTTTCATATGAATCCCAAGTGATTCGATTCATTAAAACAATGACCTCATCACCTTCTTTTGGTTGCTTCTAGGGTTCTTAGCGTCATATCCCTACTACTACTTCATGCTGCTGTCATGTGGACATGGCAGACTCCTTAGACAAAAGAACATGATTATTTGACCAACAAATAGTCATCCCTTTTCTAGCTTGCCATTTTTGTTTGTTTTTCTTCTATTCCTCTACTATTTCCTCCAATTGGTTTGAATAATCCGATTGCCCAAATCAGCTGCGATGGCTCGACCTTTCCTTAATTAATTAAGACCACTTCAAAGTAACCAACTCGTTTGTTTGAACACAAGAAAATAAATAGTCATCCCTTTTCTAGCTTGCCATTTTTGTTTGTTTTTCTTCTATTCCTCTACTATTTCCTCCAATTGGTTTGAATAATCCGATTGCCCAAATCAGCTGCGATGGCTAGACCTTTCCTTAATTAAGACCACTTCAAAGTAACCAACTCGTTTGTTTGAACACAAGAAAATAAATTAGCCTGCTTTTACTTCTCAGTTGGAGCGGAAGAAGTCAGATTGGTGGTTGTCGGCCCTTATCCACACATGGTGCCATGCTATTGATCGGAGAATTTTTTCTTTTCTTTTTTTTTTTTTTTTGAAGATATTGCTTGGAGAAGTTTTTTGTGGAACTTTTCTGCATCTGGACCTCGTTGATTTGGTCCGACAAATTCCATCGGTTGTGCTATAAGTAGGCCTGCAAATGAGTCGGATCGGACCGGATTTTGAGTGATCCTGATCCAATCCGATTTTTTGATTGTGTCTTGATATTGGATCCATATCCATCCCAATAAAAAATCAGGTCGTGTCGGGTTGTGTCCAAAAATGTGAGGTAGATGTAAAGAGAACATGCTAGAGATTACAAGGTAACCACCAAGGAAGTGACTTAGGGTAATTTTTTTTCTATTTTCTAATCATTGTCACATTTTTGCTAGAATTCTCCTACTTTCTAGAGAACGTGTCTTTTGTTTTCTTAATTTAGAGAAGTTAGGTCAAGCAATTTTCCTGATCATTTTCTTATCCAAAATATTATGTTGCATATGATATAGATTCCTTAGCAATTACAACTTATAATAAAGTAGCAACAATAACTAAGAAATAAAATATTTGCACTTATCGTATTTTTTAGTTATGCATCTATTGTATGATTCTAGAAAAATTTGTAGTTCCTCGTAGCTTATAGAATCAAAATGTATATACCCACTTAGACACCATCTATGCATCCAGATTAATTTTCTCCCTTTGGAGTATCTTGAAAACCTAAAGTCATTGACCATTCTTTTGTGCTTTGCTTTTTGTTATAATGATTCTATAGAGGCCCCTCCCATGCTTAGCACGCCCTATCAAGACATGCTAGAATCTCCTCCCATGTAAGCATGACCATGTGCAACTCTCTAATGATACCATAAATTCAGTGGGTCCATTGTATCCTTAGAAAGAGTGGGTGAAACCGTCGATTAAATTGGTACGTCATATCCCAAGCAAGAACTTTCATATGAATCCCAAGTGATTCGATTCATTAAAACAATGACCTCATCACCTTCTTTTGGTTGCTTCTAGGGTTCTTAGCGTCATATCCCTACTACTACTTCATGCTGCTGTCATGTGGACATGGCAGACTCCTTAGACAAGAGAACATGATTATTTGACCAACAAATAGTCATCCCTTTTCTAGCTTGCCATTTTTGTTTGTTTTTCTTCTATTCCTCTACTATTTCCTCCAATTGGTTTGAATAATCCGATTGCCCAAATCAGCTGCGATGGCTCGACCTTTCCTTAATTAATTAAGACCACTTCAAAGTAACCAACTCGTTTGTTTGAACACAAGAAAATAAATAGTCATCCCTTTTCTAGCTTGCCATTTTTGTTTGTTTTTCTTCTATTCCTCTACTATTTCCTCCAATTGGTTTGAATAATCCGATTGCCCAAATCAGCTGCGATGGCTAGACCTTTCCTTAATTAAGACCACTTCAAAGTAACCAACTCGTTTGTTTGAACACAAGAAAATAAATTAGCCTGCTTTTACTTCTCAGTTGGAGCGGAAGAAGTCAGATTGGTGGTTGTCGGCCCTTATCCACACATGGTGCCATGCTATTGATCGGAGAATTTTTTTTTTTTTTTTTTTTTTTTTTTTGAAGATATTGCTTGGAGAAGTTTTTTGTGGAACTTTTCTGCATCTGGACCTCGTTGATTTGGTCCGACAAATTCCATCGGTTGTGCTATAAGTAGGCCTGCAAATGAGTCGGATCGGACCGGATTTTGAGTGATCCTGATCCAATCCGATTTTTTGATTGTGTCTTGATATTGGATCCATATCCATCCCAATAAAAAATCAGGTCGTGTCGGGTTGTGTCCAAAAATGTGAGGTAGATGTAAAGAGAACATGCTAGAGATTACAAGGTAACCACCAAGGAAGTGACTTAGGGTAATTTTTTTTCTATTTTCTAATCATTGTCACATTTTTGCTAGAATTCTCCTACTTTCTAGAGAACGTGTCTTTTGTTTTCTTAATTTAGAGAAGTTAGGTCAAGCAATTTTCCTGATCATTTTCTTATCCAAAATATTATGTTGCATATGATATAGATTCCTTAGCAATTACAACTTATAATAAAGTAGCAACAATAACTAAGAAATAAAATATTTGCACTTATCGTATTTTTTAGTTATGCATCTATTGTATGATTCTAGAAAAATTTGTAGTTCCTCGTAGCTTATAGAATCAAAATGTATATACCCACTTAGACACCATCTATGCATCCAGATTAATTTTCTCCCTTTGGAGTATCTTGAAAACCTAAAGTCATTGACCATTCTTTTGTGCTTTGCTTTTTGTTATAATGATTCTATAGAGGCCCCTCCCATGCTTAGCACGCCCTATCAAGACATGCTAGAATCTCCTCCCATGTAAGCATGACCATGTGCAACTCTCTAATGATACCATAAATTCAGTGGGTCCATTGTATCCTTAGAAAGAGTGGGTGAAACCGTCGATTAAATTGGTACGTCATATCCCAAGCAAGAACTTTCATATGAATCCCAAGTGATTCGATTCATTAAAACAATGACCTCATCACCTTCTTTTGGTTGCTTCTAGGGTTCTTAGCGTCATATCCCTACTACTACTTCATGCTGCTGTCATGTGGACATGGCAGACTCCTTAGACAAAAGAACATGATTATTTGACCAACAAATAGTCATCCCTTTTCTAGCTTGCCATTTTTGTTTGTTTTTCTTCTATTCCTCTACTATTTCCTCCAATTGGTTTGAATAATCCGATTGCCCAAATCAGCTGCGATGGCTCGACCTTTCCTTAATTAATTAAGACCACTTCAAAGTAACCAACTCGTTTGTTTGAACACAAGAAAATAAATAGTCATCCCTTTTCTAGCTTGCCATTTTTTTTTGTTTTTCTTCTATTCCTCTACTATTTCCTCCAATTGGTTTGAATAATCCGATTGCCCAAATCAGCTGCGATGGCTAGACCTTTCCTTAATTAAGACCACTTCAAAGTAACCAACTCGTTTGTTTGAACACAAGAAAATAAATTAGCCTGCTTTTACTTCTCAGTTGGAGCGGAAGAAGTCAGATTGGTGGTTGTCGGCCCTTATCCACACATGGTGCCATGCTATTGATCGGAGAATTTTTTCTTTTCTTTTTTTTTTTTTTTTTTGAAGATATTGCTTGGAGAAGTTTTTTGTGGAACTTTTCTGCATCTGGACCTCGTTGATTTGGTCCGACAAATTCCATCGGTTGTGCTATAAGTAGGCCTGCAAATGAGTCGGATCGGACCGGATTTTGAGTGATCCTGATCCAATCCGATTTTTTGATTGTGTCTTGATATTGGATCCATATCCATCCCAATAAAAAATCAGGTCGTGTCGGGTTGTGTCCAAAAATGTGAGGTAGATGTAAAGAGAATATGCTAGAGATTACAAGGTAACCACCAAGGAAGTGACTTAGGGTAATTTTTTTTCTATTTTCTAATCATTGTCACATTTTTGCTAGAATTCTCCTACTTTCTAGAGAACGTGTCTTTTGTTTTCTTAATTTAGAGAAGTTAGGTCAAGCAATTTTCCTGATCATTTTCTTATCCAAAATATTATGTTGCATATGATATAGATTCCTTAGCAATTACAACTTATAATAAAGTAGCAACAATAACTAAGAAATAAAATATTTGCACTTATCGTATTTTTTAGTTATGCATCTATTGTATGATTCTAGAAAAATTTGTAGTTCCTCGTAGCTTATAGAATCAAAATGTATATACCCACTTAGACACCATCTATGCATCCAGATTAATTTTCTCCCTTTGGAGTATCTTGAAAACCTAAAGTCATTGACCATTCTTTTGTGCTTTGCTTTTTGTTATAATGATTCTATAGAGGCCCCTCCCATGCTTAGCACGCCCTATCAAGACATGCTAGAATCTCCTCCCATGTAAGCATGACCATGTGCAACTCTCTAATGATACCATAAATTCAGTGGGTCCATTGTATCCTTAGAAAGAGTGGGTGAAACCGTCGATTAAATTGGTACGTCATATCCCAAGCAAGAACTTTCATATGAATCCCAAGTGATTCGATTCATTAAAACAATGACCTCATCACCTTCTTTTGGTTGCTTCTAGGGTTCTTAGCGTCATATCCCTACTACTACTTCATGCTGCTGTCATGTGGACATGGCAGACTCCTTAGACAAGAGAACATGATTATTTGACCAACAAATAGTCATCCCTTTTCTAGCTTGCCATTTTTGTTTGTTTTTCTTCTATTCCTCTACTATTTCCTCCAATTGGTTTGAATAATCCGATTGCCCAAATCAGCTGCGATGGCTCGACCTTTCCTTAATTAATTAAGACCACTTCAAAGTAACCAACTCGTTTGTTTGAACACAAGAAAATAAATTAGCCTGCTTTTACTTCTCAATTGGAGCGGAAGAAGTCAGATTGGTGGCTGTCGAGTTTGATTTTATAATAGAAATAACAGAGCCCTTATCCACACATGGTGCCATGTTATTGGTTGGAGAATTTTTCTTTTTCTTTTTTTTTTTTTTTTGAAGATATTGCTTGGAGAAGTTTTTTGTGGAACTTTTCTGCATCTGGACCTCGTTGATTTGGTCCGACAAATTCCGTCGGTTGTGCTATAAGAGAAGGCACTAATTTTGGCCCAGTTCAATGACGATGCATGTGGTGCTCCTTCTAACAAGAAGAGCCATGTTGCTGATTCTTGAGCTGCTACTATTACTCTTGGCAGCATCACTCGGTACATTCATGTCGGAGGCAAAGAACTCATCATTTCCACTGACCTGTACCAATGTTCCCTACCCCTTCGGCATCTCAGGTAAAGCTATGAAAGGCTTCGAAATAAGCTGCAATGGCACTTCTCCAATTCTACAGCTGGGCAAACATACTTACCGGATTAAAGACATCTCACTGCAAGGCAAACTGAGCATCGACACTGGTGTCATTTTTCATAGCTGTGGTGGAGATGTCACCTATGGATCCGGCTGGATCGACCTGGAGGGAACCCCCTACACGATATCAGACACAGAGAACTCTGGGAACATGCTGACGACGGTTGGTTGCAAGAGAACGGTCCTCATCCGAGGGCTTCGTAATATGTCGTCAAGCGGTTGTTCTACCTTCTATGACTCCTCCATCGTCAATGGATCTTGCTCTGGCTTGGGCTGTTGTCAGGCCTCCATCCCTATGGGTCTCAAGACCTTCAACCTGTTGCGCGGAAACATCGACAATGTCAGAGCCATAAATCCCTCCGTTTATGTTGTAGACAACACGTGCTTTCAGACCTTCTTTGTTAAGAAAAGCAGCTTTGCATTCTCGACTGAGATGCTGCAAAATGTTATACATGGCAATGAAGCTTCTCAAGATCGTTACCTGATGGTGTTGGATTGGGCTACTGGGAGTGAGACATGTGAAGAAGCGAGAAGAAAGATGGATACCTATGCTTGCAAGGATAACAGCTATTGCTACAATTCAACCACTGCAATTGCAACGCATGATACGATGGAAATCCTTATAGTGAAGATGGATGTAAAGGTATCTCTCTCTCTCTCTCTCGCTATATAATTTGTCTTATAACTCCCAACTTTATTCTTCATCAATGGCAACCCCAAATTTCCTTTGTTAAAAAGTACTCTCCGGTACACAAGGTGTTCGGCAGACTCTACAAGCTCTTTTTCTCTTTTCTTTTACATTTTTTGTTAATTTTATTGAGAATTGTAACAGGGACATCAAAAATGATTTCCTATAAACTGCATATGAGAATTATCCAAGTCAATTTTTTTGGGAGAAATACATGCCACATTTTGAACTTGGAATCTTTTTCCAAATGGATGATGAATGCGGCTACTGAGCTACGACCCATTTCACCCCAACACTAAATTATAACATAATTTACAACCAATAACAGATCTTATTAATTTATCTTTGCTTTTACTCCATCTTAATATATTCTTGTTACCCCATTTCTTGTTGACTTCAACAAGTTTTTACTCTTACCAGATATTGACGAGTGTCAAGATCCTGAACGTAATCCTTGTGTGGGAAGATGCATCAACAAGCCAGGAAGTTTTTCTTGCGCCTGCGCGTTTGGCCAACGTGGCGACGGCAGAAAGAATGGAACTGGCTGCATGAATGTGGTGTGATTGGAGCTTATTTTGGGTAACATACTCAAATCTGCTTATTAATAAAGGGGGAACCACTCCCGGAGGATATACTTATATATTTTTTATTTATAATTTATTTATTTTGATGTTAAGTACTAGAAATACTCTTAGCTAGAACATGTCCATTTGCCATGTTCCACTCCTCGGCCTGTGTGGGATTTGTGTGGCAACCATGTCATAAACTCATTGATTGCTAGACTTATGCATCTGCCGAGTCGGGCCAATTCATTCCAATCGGGGCTGATCTTATTCGATCTTTCAATTAATCAAATTAAGCATTTATTTTTTTTCATTTGGTCTTATGTATGCATGTTTCTTATTTCATATTTATCTTTTAAAAAATATTATTTACATATATAACCTTAAAATTATTGTATTTATACAACAATACCCACTTCGTTAGATGTTTAATTAATGATGTTAATATAAACATTTTTATTCACAGAGAGAGAGAGAGAGAGGAAAAGGTAGAGCAGAGACAGGGCGCAAGGGGAGTGGAATTTGGAGGATGGGGGTAAACTTGATAAAGTCTCCATTATAATAAGAGTAGATTCGTCTATGTGCATATATAGTTTTTTTTTTTTTTTTTTATTGGTGCAACTCGGAGAAGAGAGGAATGAAGGAACTGCATTTTCTTTTTTTTTTTCCTTCCCCTCCTATCCTTTGGTGGGCTGTAGGGAAATTAGGATAGTAGGAGGCATATAGAGGTCGGCATTTTCATTGTTCATTATGGTGAGGCCAACATCTGGCTTTGTGACTGGTTGTATAAAATTTATATCAAAATCTTTTCCATTATATATTATTAATAAATAGATTAATTTTAGCATATGTAATACATATGCCTTTTCCATAACAGGAGAGAGAAATGAAGGAGAGAGATGGGAGAAAATGAGGGAGAAAGGTCTCTTAAATATTTGTTGAGGAATAATACTCCTATATCTAATAGGTTAAGGACTCTAGTTGTTCTTATATATTTTTGAGCTCATCCATCTAGATGTGCTGTGGTAATCCGAAGCTGCTCGCATGACATGCCTCAACTTTACAATTATATATATATTTCTCTTAAAATGTTCTTCAAAAATTATTTTGCACTAGGAGGCACATTTATGTCATTGTTAATGAAATGTTTCAAGCATGTCATTAGTCCTTATAAAAACATAACTTGATAGGTCCTATAGAAATGTGATGAAACATTTGCTTGAAATATTCTAACTTTTGATGATCAAGGGGATGCCATGGAGGAGTGTGTGTGGGTGCGCATTTTTTTTTCTGAACAGATAAAGTTACAACTGGAGTGATATAATTTCTAGTAGTGTTTAAAGTTTCAAAGCTTAGCAATAAAAAACCATCTCCTGCCCTTACTAGAAAGAACTTCCATGAATTGAGATTTTTCTAAAGCAAAACTTCCTGCTATTTATATGCAGGTGTGGGGCTAAGCCTCTTGCTTATTATCATTGGAAGTTTGTGGCTATACTGGCTTTCCAACAAAAGAAAATTAATTAAGATGAAAGCCAAGTTCTTTCAACAAAATGGAGGCTTATTTCTGCAGCAACAAATCTTAAGTCAAGGTTCTAATGCAACATTGAAGATCTTCAGTATAGAAGAACTAGAAAAGGCAACCAACAACTTCGACGAGAGGCAGATCTTTGGTCGTGGTGGATATGGTACTGTATACAAGGGTATTTTATCAAGCCAGCAGCAAGTTGTCGCCATCAAGAAGTCCAAATTAGTTGATGAGAGCCAGATCGAGCAATTCATCAATGAGATCGTCATTCTTTCTCAAATCAATCATAGGAATGTTGTCAGACTCTTGGGCTGCTGTTTAGGGACCCAAGTTTCATTACTTGTCTACGAGTTCATATCCAACGGAACCCTCTTCTACCATATCCATACTCAGAGTCATAGTTTCTCAATGCCATGGAAAGATCGTTTAAAGATAGCTACAGAAACTGCTGGAGTGCTGGCATATTTGCACTCAACTGCTTCGACACCAATCATTCACAGAGATATCAAGTCCACAAATATACTGTTAGATGAGAATTATATAGCTAGAGTATCGGACTTTGGAGCTTCAAGGTCAGTCCCACTTGATCAAACTCATATAACCACTCTAGTGCAAGGGACATTAGGATACTTAGATCCAGAGTACTTTCATACGAGCCAACTAACAGAGAAGAGCGATGTTTATAGCTTTGGGGTAGTTCTTGCAGAGCTATTAACTAGAGAGATTCCAATATCTTCTACTAGATCGGAAGATCAGAGAAATCTAGCTATATATTTTACATCAATGTTTGACAAACAGGACCTCCTTCAACTAATAGAGGCTCAAATTATAGAGGAAGCTGTAATGGAGCATCTTTTTGCGGTTGCACAACTTGCGAGAAGGTGCTTAAATTTGAAAGGAGAAGAAAGGCCTACCATGAAAGAAGTTGCCATAGAGTTAGAAGGGCTAAAGAGCAGAATCCATAAGCAGCAACCAGCTCTCCAAGATCTTAAGGAAATTGAACACTTGCCGATTGGAATTGGACCTTCAATTGGATGCACTGATGAGGCAAGCAGACAATATAGTTTGGAAAGTGACATGTTAGCTTCCATGGATCTCCCAAGGTAATGGATTTATGAGGAAATGCTCTTTCTGCAGAGAGCTATTGAGATATTTTCTATGCTATTGATGCTCCCTATTTTTCTAAGCAAATGTTGATCAAATTATTTTCTGAACTTTGTGCTTTACTACTATCTCTAATTTACATATTGTACTAAAGATCTATGTGATAAAAACTAATGATCTAGTTACATATTGATGTAATTATTTCATATTGTACTACTGAATATTTGAATTTATTCATGACATATTCAGTGACGTACTATATTAAATACACCGCTAGAATCCAAGACTTTTTTTTCTCCTTCTTGACATGATCTTGAGATGCATTACCTCATTCCTATTGCTCACAATGCTCAGGTTACTCTTCAAACATCATTGAATCTATCAATAACATATGCAATGACGTACTATATTAAATATACCACTTGAATCTGAGACTTCTTTTTCTCCTTCTTGACATAGTCTTGAGATTCATTACCTCATTCCTCTTGCTCACAATATTCAGATTGCTCTTCAAACATCACCATCTCCTCACTAGTGATCTTCCTTGAATTTAGTTGATTAACAGGCCCCTCTAGTGCCTTGATGAACCCATGGCTCCCCTCACTGGGGATAAGTCGGCCTCTCCACTATCATGGCTAATTCTTGTTGAAGTGAACCTTCACCATAGTACAAAGCTTCATTTCTTACTTGTATGAGCTGTAAGTGGTCAATACTTTTGATTGCTACTAGAGTTCTTAGTGCTTGTTTCAGACTCATTACATGTTTCCTCGTACGTCTAGAGGATAATTTTGGTTACAGTGATTGAAGGGTCAAATACAGACGATTTGGAAACATGAATGGTATAGAACAAATAAAATATATTAAAATAATACTCTTAAATAATTTATTATTTTATATCAACCATGAGATATATCCCTTTAATTGTAGCATTCTATAGTTTTAGAAGTTTTATACTTAAGCTTTTTACATATATTATCCTATAAATATGACTTATTATATATTTACCCTCCAAAAATCACTATTTTCATATATAGCTCTCAGATCATCTTATTTTTTTTCATTGATACATCTCCTATTAGATTTTTGACTAATAGTATTAAAATTATCATTTTAAATCTAAAAGGCATCATTGCCCTTTTGCACTAATATTCTTAAAATTTAACATTTAGTTTATATTATAAAGATTTTTTTTTGATAACATTTTAGGATAATAAATTTTGTCTTATACTTAAAACTGCTATCTATTAGTACCATCAATCAAATCTTACGTGATGGGTATTCTTGCAAAAATAGAAAGATTCGATGATATATGTGTAAATAGTGAATTTTTAAAGGTAAAGATGTGGTAAGTCATATCTGCAAGGGTATATATATGTAACTAATAAATTATTTAAGAGTATTATTTAGGTATATTTTATTTGTTCTATGCCATTCATGCTTTCAAATGGTTTACATTTGACCTTTTAATCAATGTAACCAAAACTATCCCGTAGAAGTACGACCAAACATGTAATTAGTCTTCAACAAGCACTAAGAACTCTAGAAGCAATGAAAAGTATTGAGCACTTACAAGTCATAGAAGTAGGAAATTAATAAAGCTTTGTACTATTGTGAAGGTTCACTGCAACAAGAATCAACCATGACAGTGACGGACTGACTTTTCCTCAAGGAGGGGATCCATGGATTCATCAAAGGCACTACAGTGCCTATTAATCAGCCAAATTCAAGGAAGATCACTTATGAGGAGATGGTGTTGATTGAAGAGCAATCTGAACATAATGAGCAAGAGGAGCCATGTAATGAATCTCAAGACCATCTCAAGGAGGAGTAAAAGAAGTCTTCGATTCAAGCGGCATATTTAATATATAAAGTACATGTCTCCAAATACTTCACGAATAAATTCAAATACTCAGTAGTACATAACTACATCAATATGTAGCTAGATCACTATTTTTTATGATATAGATCTTCAATAATACAATATGTAGAGATAGCAGCAAAATGCAAAGTTCAAGGAACAATTTGATCAATATCTACATAGAAAAGTAGGGAGCATCAATAGCATAGAGAAAATCTCAATGGCTCTCTACAAAAAGAGTGGTTTCTCATCAATCCATCACCTTGAGAGATCCATCACCTTGAGAGATCCATGGAAGGTACCATATCAACTTCTAAACTATGTTGTGTGCTTGCCTTCTCAGTAATGTATCCACTTGAAGGTCCAATCCCACCTAGCGAATGCTCTGTCTCCTCGAGATTTTGGGGAGCTAGCTGCTGCTTATGGAATCTCCTTAGCCCCTCTAACTCCATGGCAACTTCTTTCATGGTCGGTCTTTCTTCTCTTTTTAAATTTAAACACCTCCTAGCAAGTTGTGCAATGACAAAGAGTTGCTCCATTCCAGTTTTCTCTAAAGTTTGAGGCTCTATCAGTTGAAAAAGGTGCTGCTCATCAAACATCAATGTAAAAAAGATAGCTAGATTCCTCTAATCTTCTGACCTAGCAAAAGATACTGGAGTCTTCCTAGTTAATAACTCTGCAAGAACTACCCCGAAGCTATAGACATGGCTCTTATCTGTTAGTTGGCTTGTGTAGAAGTACTCTGGATCCAAGTATCCCAATGTCCCTTGCACAAGGGTGGTTATATATGTTTGATCAAATGGGACTGATCTTGAAGCTCCAAAGTCTGATACTTTAACTGTATAATTCTCATCTAATAGTATATTTGTAGACTTGATATCTCTGTGAATGATTGGTACTGAAGCAGCTGAGTGTAGATATGCCAATGCTCCAGCAACTTCTGCAGGTATCCTTAGACAAACTTCCCATGGCATTAAGAAACTATGACTTTGACCATGGATATAGTGGAAGAGGGTTCCATTGGATATGAACTTATATACAAGCAATGGAACTTGGATCTCTAAACAGCAGCCCAAGAGTCTGACAATATTTCTATGATTAATTTGAGAAAGGATGATGATCTCATTGATGAATTGCTCGATTTGGCTCTCGTCAACAAATTTGGACTTCTTGATGGCCACAACTTCTTGGCTTGGCAAAACACCCTTGTATACAGTACCATATCCACCACGACCGAGGATTTGGCTCTCATTGAAGTTGTTGGTTGCCTTTTCTAGTTCCTCTATATTGAAGATCTTAAATGTTGCATTATAACCTTGACTTAAGATCTGTTGCTGTAGAAACAAGCCTCCATTTTTTTGAAAGAACTTTGCTTTCATCTTGATTAGTTTTCTTTTGTTGGAAAGCCAATATAACCACAAACTTCCAATGATAATAAACAAGAGGCTTAGCCCCACACCTACATATAAACAGTAGAAAGTTTAGTTTTAAAATTCTTGGTTGATGGAAGTTCTTTTCAGCAAGGGCAGGAGATGGTTTTATTGCTAAGCTTTGAGACTTTAAACAATACTAGAAATTATATCACTCCAGTTGTAACTTTGTGTTCAGAAAAAAAAATGCGCACACACACACACGCACACACTCCTCCATGGCATCCCCTTGATCATCAAAAGTTAGAATATTTCAAGCAAATGTTTCATCACATTTCTGTAGACCTATCAAATTCTGTTCTTATAAGGATTAATGACATGCTTGAAACATTTCATTAACAATGACAAAAATGTGCCTCCTAGTGCAAAATAATTTTTGAAGAACATTTTCAGAGAAATATATATAATTGTAAAGTTGAGGCATGTCATGCGAGCAGCTTCGGATTACCACAGCACATCTAGATGGATGAGCTAAAAAATGTATAAGAACAACTAGAGTCCTTAACCTATTAGATATAGGAGTATTATTCCTCAACAAATATTTAAGAGACCTTTCTCCCTCATTTTCTCCCATCTCTCTCCTTCATTTCTCTCTCCTGTTATGAAAAAGGCATATGCATTACATATGCTAAAATTAGTCTATTTATTAATAATATATAATGAAAAAGATTTTGGTATAAATTTTATACAACCAGTCACAAAGCCAGATGTTGGCCTCACCATAACGAACAATGAAAATGCTGACCTCTATGTGCCCCCTATTATCCTAATTTCCCTACAGCCCACCAAGGGATAGGAGGGGAAGAAAAAAAGAAAAAATGCACTTCCTTCGTTCCTCTCTTCCTCGAGTTGCACCAATAAAAATAAAAGAAAAATAAAACTATATATGCACATAAATGAATCTACTCTTATTATAATGGAGACTTTATCAAGTTTATCCCCATCCTCCAAATTCCACTCCCCTTCGGCCCTTTGTCTCTGCTCCACCTTTTCCTCTCTCTCTCTATGTGTGAATAAAAATATTTATATTAACATCATTAATTAAACATCTAACGAAGTGGGTATTGTTGTACAAATACAATAATTTTAAGGTTATATATGTAAATAATATTTTTCAAAAGATAAATATGAACTAAGAAACATGCATACATAAGACCAAATGAAAGAAAATAAATGCTTAATTTGATTAATTGAAAGATCGAATAAGATTAGCCCAGGTTGGAATGAATTAGCCCGACTTGGCAGATGCATAAGTTTAGCAATCAATGAGTTTATGACATGGTTGCCACACAAATCCCACACAGGCCGAGGAATGGAACATGACAAATGGACATGTTCTAGCTGGGAGTATTTCTAGTACTTAACATCAAAACAAATAAATTATAAATAAAAAATATATAAGTATACCTTCCGGGAGTGGTTTCCCCTTTACTAATAAGCAGATTTGAGTATGTTACCAAAAATAAGCTCCAGTGACACCACATTCATGCAGCCAGTTTCGTTCTTTCTACCGTCGCCACGTTGGCCCAATGCGCAGGCGCAAGAAAAACTTCCTGGCTTGTTGATGCATCTTCCCACGTAAGGATTACGTTCAGGATCTTGGCACTCGTCAATATCTGGTAAGAGTAAAAACTTGTTGAAGTCAACAAGAAATGGGGTAACAAGAATATATTAAGATGGAGTAAGAGCAAAGATAAATTAATAAGATCTGTTATTGGTTGCAAATTGTGTTATGATTTATTATTGAGGTGAAATGGGTCGTAGCTCACTAGCCGCATTCATCATCCATTTGGAAAAAGATTCCAAGTTCAAAATGTGCCATGTATTTCTCCCAAAAAATTTGACTTGGATAATTCTCATATGCAGTTTATACGACACCATTTTTGATGTCCCTATTACAATTCTCAATAAAATTAACAAAAAATATAAAAGAAAAGAGAAAAAGAGCTTGTAGAGTCTGCCGAACACGTTGTGTACCGGAGAGTGCTTTTTAACAAAGGAAATTTGGGGTTGCCATTGATGAAGAATAAAGTTGGGAGTTATAAGACAAATTATATAGCGAGAGAGAGAGAGAGAGAGAGATACCTTTACATCCATCTTCACTATAAAGATTTCCATCGTATCCTGCGTTGCAATTGCAGCGATACCCGACCCCATTGGTTGAATTGTAGCAATAGCTGTTATCCTTGCAAGCATAGGTACCCATCTTTCTTCTCGCTTCTTCACATGTCTCACTCCCAATAGCCCAATCCAACACCATCAGGTAACGATCTTGAGAAGCTTCATTGCCATGTATAACATTTTGCAGCATCTCAGTCGAGAATGCAAAGCTGCTTTTCTTAACAAAGAAGGCCTGAAAGCACGTGTTGTCTACAACATAAACGGGAGGATTTATGGCTCTGACATTGTCGATGTTTCCGCGCAACAGGTTGAAGGTCTTGAGACCCATAGGGATGGAGGCCTGACAACAGCCCAAGCCAGAGCAAGATCCACTGATGATGATGGAGGAGTCACAGAAGACAATTTTTATTCCTCATCTCAATAACGTTATTGAGATGGTGTCATATAAATCACCTGATTATCAGCACCAACACAAAATTTCTAAGAAGACTGACATATGGAGCTATGGATGCCTCCTTCTCGAGCTCCTAACAGGCAAGATTTCCGCCCACTCTGCACCAGAGGGGATCCAGGGTGTGGAGCTGTGCCATTGGGTCCACCGAGCAGTTCGAGAGGAGTGGACTGCTAAGGTCTTTGATGCTGAGATCACAGAAGACAAGAGTGCATGGAAGGGGATGGTCAGGTTGATGGAGATTGGGCTATGGTGCATCGAGATCTCGCCTGACAAACGGCCGGAGATGGGGGAGGTGGTCAGAGAGTTGGAGGGGATACTAGCAAGCAATTTCGATAGCGAAGAGGACTCGACAGACAGGTCATCTGCCAGTGAGGCCACTCCAACCGTTGGACATGGTGGAGCCGTTGTTGGAGATGAATGGTAGCATGAGCTTCTCATACTATCGGGCTATCTCCACTGCTGCTGGTTATTCTCGTAGCTGAAATCCATCCAAGCTGGTTATATATTTTCAGAAACTCGTTGTCTTTCATTTTCAATAGTTTTGCTCATTGGTGTGAAGTTTTTAATTACTTGAGATAAAAGAATGTAATGCTTCTGTTTATAAGAGCAGAAATATAATTGTTGCTCACTGTCTGTTAGTATTGACTTCTTAAGAACAGTTGTACGTGTCTTTTATATATACAATTGATTATGAGCTAGCCATTTCTTGAACCAAGATGTAGTAACTCTTAAGTTTCAGGTTCTAACTTCTGCGTTTGGAGCCATGGTAAGAAACGTGAGTGAGAATATAATTGGCTCAAAGATAAGCCTTCTTGGAAAAGAAAATTGTGTTCCCCATTGTAGGGCAAGAACATAATGGTATTAGGTGTGTTATTTTCTGAGCAGTTTGGAAGATCGCAAAGCTGTCCAAAAGAAGATCACTGCCATTCTTTTTTGGTAAAGTAAACCGGGAATTCAGACGGAAGGTGATTCCTCATCACCCTCACCGGGATTTGAGAAGGCAGGGGTGGGGATGCTGCACCAGGATCCACTGAGACCAGGTGGGCTCGTCGGCGAGTGGTGTGTGACAGTAGTTTGTATATTAAAAAGTATGGGCATCCTCTGCTTTGGATGTGGCTGGCTTGGCTATGATGCAAAGGATTGCCCTTATCTGGAGAGGCAGTCGGGGCATATGCTTATGCTGGACGAGGATGCTGTCTAAATTTTGGCTTGACATGAGTTAATAGAAAATGCACGCCATATGAGCCTCATTCACACGAACCTACGAACTAAATTACTTCTGTGTTATGAAATTGAAAAGGAGAAAATGTTTTAATTCGGTCAAGCATGAACAAATCTTGAATCGGACTTCTTGACCAAATCAATGTCAAGACATACTCAATCAGACTTGATAAAAATTGTATCTTTTTAAATTCCTAGCTACTTTAACTCGCTTAAAGTGGTTGTTGAATGGAGAATATGAGAGCAGGATGAGTTCGGATGTCTTGGTCTTCAAAGATTTTCAATCATACCCATATTTAATGAAGATGGATTTGGATGGAAATATGAGTGTAGCTTGGACTACTATGGTAGAAATCCAAGTTAATACTATTTCTAGTCATAGGGTAAATATATTACTGGTAGGGTAAGTTAAAATAAAATTCACTGATGAGTTTGATCTTGATTTATCTGCCTACTCATCATCATCATGATGGAATTCTATCTCTTCAACGTGTACTTCTATAATTAGGATTTGTCACACTGGAACCTTATCTAGCCCAGCAAAGGTCATTTGATCTCCATCTGTCTTTACCTCATATAACCTTGTCCATATAGCGCTCACTCATTGCCCTCCAACTACGTTATTGAGATGAGGAATAAACATCCACTCAACCTAATGTTAATCCACAATTTTTATTCCTGCCAAGTACGTGAATGAGGTACCAGAGTCAAAAAGAGAACTAAAACCCGCCATCTATGGAACTATTTCCAACACTTACGCCTGTTATGCTGATATTGTATGTGGGGCTGGCAGGCAAATATTTCCAAAGAAAAACAGACCAAACACAAACATTTAGAAAATTAAGAAGAACAAAAGAAAAAAAAAATTATGCTGACCCCTATCAAGAATTGAATTGAATCTGAAGTAGGAAAACCAGAGATCCACTCACCGTAATTGGTTCAGGTTGAATGAAGTTTCTTCTTGGTCTGAGCTACCATTGTCTCCAAAACTGATCCTGCCAATACCATCATGTCCAAAGCACATGGAGAAGGAATCAGATGTGAGGCCTCTGCTTGATAAAATACTGGGAACTGATATCTTCTCCATACCCAGTCCAAAAAGACCATTTGGAGCTGCAACATCCAGAAATGACCCAGTCTGAACCTGTCCACAACTGAAAAATCCAATTGACAATTTCATGGGATGTGCAAAGGATAAAACTGAGATGCAAGATAGGTTTATCTAATAAAATTTAATGGATAAAACATATATAAAATGTTCATTACCCAAACACTATCCGTGCCTCAACAACTTCATGATGAGTATCATCTGTTGTCAAGTATAAAACATCCTCAACTAAAATTCCTGATGATGATGTGTCAGTAGAAACATAAGCCATCTTGTAAGGACAATGGCCTGTTGTGCCAGTGCATTCTCTTTGAAGTTCACACAAACTGCTATTGCAAAGAACCCTCTGGCTTGTCAATGACATATTAGGACTATAGATACTGAACTCGAAATCCAGTTGACACTATGGTTAGTTAGAAAACATGCATAGCCAAAAAAAATGGAGAAATTTAAAAAAAAAAAAAAAAAAAAAAAAAAAAAAAAACACTTGATGATACATTGGAAAAATGTTACAGCAGATTATGACAACTTTTATATAAAAAGTACTGAACTACATGAGTGAAACTGCTCAAGAAAAGAACTAAGGAAAATCAGGTTCAGAAAATGGAAACATGGCTGATCCCCAAGAATATAATGAACAATTTTTGACATGATTGTAAATGGATAGCAGTGCGGTAATGCCAACCAGCTTTGTTTCTTTTTCTCCTATTTCAAAAAAAAAGGGCAGCCTAGTGTCGGAGACTCCTGCCATTGAGCGGTCTGGGGAGGATTAGGTATACACAGCCTTAACTCTGCATGCAAAGAGGCTGTTTTTGTGATTCGAACCCATGACACTCAAGTCACGAGGAGCAACCTTACCGTTGCACCAAGGCTCACCCTCTCCCTATTTTAATAGAGCAAAAAATTATAAAATAAAAGTAGAAGAGTAGAATAAATTCCTGCTACACTCATTAATGTTCATATTAGCCACATCACCAAAGTTAAAAAAGTTCAATAACTAATTTAATGATTTTCCTAAAGCAACGATTGCCTGTGCAATGAAAGAACCTGCAAAGTGCAATTTTCTTTTTCTCTATGTATCTTCAGGTTTAACACATACAACTAACGTTCCCAAAAAATGGCTTTTGCACCACTCAACCTGCCAGCATGCAGATGGGTGAGCAAGTGATTCCCATTCTCTATTGCTGAATCTCATCCAATCCAAATTACCACCATTCGACTCAATGGTGATAACTTCTTATGCTGATCTCAATCGGTACGTATGTGCATCCGAGCAAGAGGCAAAATCGGCTACTTGATAGGAGATACATCGGCTTCGGACAGTGCAGATCCGACCTACTCAATCTGGGATGCTGAAAACTCAATGGTAATGACTTGGCTTGTGAATTCTATGGACGAGAATATTAGTTCCAATTACATGTGTTATCAGAATGCTAAGGAATTGTGGGATAATGTTATCCAAATGTATTTTGATTTGGATAATCAATCTCAAATATATGAACTTACTCTAAAACTTGGAGAAGTCTGACAAGGAAGTGACACTGTCACCAAATACTTCCATTCTCTGAAACGAATATGGCAACATCTGGATCTGTTCAATGATTATGAGTAGAAGTCTTCTAACGATTGCAAACACAATCAAAAAATTGTGGAGGCTAATCGAGCCTTCCAATTTCTTATTGGTCTCAATGTCGAATTTGATGAGGTTCAAGGAAGGATTATTAGATGAAATCCTCTGTCTTCACTCAATGAAGTTTTTTTAGAGGTTTGTCGGGAGGAAAGCCACAAATCGGTAATGCTCGAGAAAAAGAATACTGGCACTAGTGGTCTGACTGAGAACTCCGTGTTGGTTGCTACTGAAGCCAATGCTAGTGGATGGAGTGTCCCCGATCAGCACAAGCATGATGAGAAGCCTCGGATACAGTGTGATCACTGTAACAGACCACGTCATACTCGAAAAATTTGCTAGCTGCTTCATGAAAAATCAGCTAATTGGAAACCAAAATCTAGACGATCACAAACCACTACCACTGTAGCTGACTCGGGTCCATTCAACAAAGAGCAGATTGATCAACTTCTAAAACTACTAAAGGCTAATCCATCATCATCTGGTACACCTAATTGTTCTTTGGCCCATTCTGGTAGAAATTTTTTAGCCCTTTCTAGTACTTTGAATTCCGTTTCATGGATCATTGATTCGGGGGCCTTTGATCATATGATCAATTTGTCTAATCTATTTGTTTCATATACCCCTTGTTCTTGCAATGAAAAAGTACGAATAGCAGATGGTAGTCTTTCATCTATTGCAAGCAAAGGTCTTATCAAAATATCTGAAAATATTAGTCTTAAATCAGTACTCTATATTCCTAAACTTACTTGCAACCTGTTATCTGTCAGTAAATTTTTGAAGGACTCTAATTGCTGTCTTACCTTCTGTGGCTCCCATTATACATTTCAAGATCGGATTTTGGGGAAGATGATTGACAGTGCTAGAGAGATAAACGGGCTATACTACTTCAATGAGGATTTCTTCAGTAATAAAAAAGTTCAAGGGTTGAGTAGTATTTGTTCAATTTCCGTTTCTGAACAAATAATGCAATGGCACCTTAGACTAGGCCATCCTAGTTTTTCTTATTTAAGACGTTTATTTCCTAAATTGTGTAAAGGAGTGGATTATTCTATGTTTCAATGTGAAAGTTGCCATTTATCTAAAGATCATCATGTTAAATTTGTTTCAAAATCTTATAGTCCTTCCAAATCATTTTACTTAATTCATAGTGATGTTTGGGGACCGTCAAAGGTTACCATTTTATCTGAAAAAGGTGGTTCGTAACTTTTATTGATGATCACACTAGGTTGTATTGGATTTACTTACTAAGCAAAAAATCTGAAGTGGAAAGATTTTTCAAAGAGTTCTATTATATGATCGAAATCCACTTTAATTCAAAAATTTGCATTCTTTGATTAGACAATGGAATTGAGTATTTTAATGAGTGTTTTGGGGAATTTTTAAGAGATAAAGGCATTCTATATCAATCAACATATCGTGACACTCTCCAACAAAATGGTATTGTTGAAAGAAAAAACAGGCACTTGAAGTTGCTAGGGTTTTCATGTTTTCTATGAATATTCCTAAATACCTCTGGGGAGATGCTGTTTTAACTGCCTCTTGATTAACAGAATGCCAACTCATGTTTTGAAATTAAAACCCCTTTACAAACTTTAAAGACATTATTTCTGAACTTTCGCTTGTACTCTGAGTTGCCTTTAAAAACATTTGGATGCATTTATTTTGTTCATGTTCCACAATTTTTTTGATCCAAATTGGATTCCAAAGTTGAAAAATATGTTTTCATTGGATATGCTCCAAATAAAAAGGGGTATATGTTTTAATCCACTAACAAAGAAGACTTATGTAAATATGGACGTGTCTTTTATGGAAAAACAACCCTATTTCAGTAAAAATCACCTTCAGAGGGAGAATATTGAAGAAGAAGATAATTTTTGAAAAATTTTTGAATCCCTACCAAATTTCATTGAAACTCTAATTCACTTTGGTAAGCAAATCAAGGAAATAACTGATCCAAACAATGAAGAAAATGATTTGTTTAGTTCATAGGTGCCGGGCATGATGGAATCTGAAACAGGGGGAGAATTACTACACATGGATTCGAGTAATCCGAAACCTGAGCTTCAGATTTATACTAGACGAAAGCCTCAGAGAAGTACTATTGATCCAAATATATCTCCTGCAATTGATCAATCAGCACCCCTGAATGATGGTCCTCCTATGAATGATGGTCCTCCTTTCACCAAAGGTAATTCTAAATCTACTCTTGAGTTGTCTGACCTTGATGTTCCAATTAGCCTCAGAAAAGGAACAAGATCCTGTACCAATCATCCTATTGCCAAGTATTTCTCTTATAAAAAATTGTCTAATAACCATAAAGCATTTATTTCAAATATTTCTAACCTGCATATATCAAGATCTCTTCAGGATGCCTTAGGTGATCCGGATTGGAAATTAGCAATGAAGGAGGAGATGAATGCTCTTGAAAAGAATGAGACTTCAGATATTGTAGAACTACCAAGAGGCGAGACAACAGTGGGATGCAAGTGGGTCTTTACTGTAAAGTGCGAGGCAGATGGAAGCATTGAAAGGTACAAAGCCAGACTTGTTGCCAAGGGGTTAACTCAAACTTATTGTATTGACTATCAGGAGACCTTTGCCCCAATTGCAAAAATAAACTCAATCCGAGTTCTTCTTTCTCTGGCGGTAAATTCTAATTGGCCTCTATACCAATTTGACGTAAAAAATGCCTTCCTAAATGGAGACTTGGAGGAAGAAGTGTTTATGGATCTACCACTTGATTTTGAGGACTTCGGGACAAACAAGGTATGTAGACTGAAAAAATCCTTGTATGAACTCAAACAGTCATCTAGAGCATGGTTCGAGAGGTTTGGAAAGATAGTACGATCATATCCAGAGTCAAACTGACCATACACTATTCTTCAAGCACTCAAAACTTGGTAAACTAACTATTTTGATTGTGTATGTAGACGATATAATAATGACTGGTGATGATAGTGCCGAAATTGTAGAACTTAAGAGAAAACTTGCATAAAAGTTTGAGATCAAAGACTTGGGGGCTCTAAAGTACTTCTTTGGCATGAAATTTGCTAGATCCAAGGAGAAAATCTTTATCAACCAACGAAAGTATGTCTTAGATTTAGTGAAACTGGAAGAGAATGGGAATCACTTGCTCACCCATCTGCATGCTGGCAGGTTGAGTGGTGCAAAAGCCATTTTTTGGGAACGTTAGTTGTATGTGTTAAACCTGAAGATACATAGAGAAAAAGAAAATTGCACTTTGCAGGTTCTTTCATTGCACAGGCAATCGTTGCTTTAGGAAAATCATTAAATTAGTTATTGAACTTTTTTAACTTTGGTGATGTGGCTAATATGAACATTAATGAGTGTAGCAGGAATTTATTCTACTCTTCTACTCTTATTTTATAATTTTTTGCTCTATTAAAATAGGGAGAGGGTGAGCCTTGGTGCAACGGTAAGGTTGCTCCTCGTGACTTGAGTGTCATGGGTTCGAATCACAAAAACAGCCTCTTTGCATGCAGAGTTAAGGCTGTGTATACTTAATCCTCCCCAGACCGCTCAATGGCAGGAGTCTCCGACACTAGGCTGCCCTTTTTTTTTGAAATAGGAGAAAAAGAAACAAAGCTGGTTGGCATTACCGCACTGCTATCCATTTACAATCATGTCAAAAATTGTTCATTATATTCTTGGGGATCAGCCATGTTTCCATTTTCTGAACCTGATTTTCCTTAGTTCTTTTCTTGAGCAGTTTCACTCATGTAGTTCAGTACTTTTTATATAAAAGTTGTCATAATCTGCTGTAACATTTTTCCAATGTATCATCAAGTGTTTTTTTTTTTTTTTTTTTTTTTTTTTTTTTTTAAATTTCTCCATTTTTTTTGGCTATGCATGTTTTCTAACTAACCATCATGTCAACAGGATTTCGAGTTCAGTATCTATAGTCCTAATATGTCATTGACAAGCCAGAGGGTTCTTTGCAATAGCAGTTTGTGTGAACTTCAAAGAGAATGCACTGGCACAACAGGCCATTGTCCTTACAAGATGGCTTATGTTTCTGCTGACACATCATCATCAGGAATTTTAGTTGAGGATGTTTTATACTTGACAACAGATGATACTCATCATGAAGTTGTTGAGGCACGGATAGTGTTTGGGTAATGAACATTTTATATATGTTTTATCCATTAAATTTTATTAGATAAACCTATCTTGCATCTCAGTTTTATCCTTTGCACATCCCATGAAATTGTCAATTGGATTTTTCAGTTGTGGACAGGTTCAGACAGGTTCATTTCTGGATGTTGCAGCTCCAAATGGTCTTTTTGGACTGGGTATGGAGAAGATATCAGTTCCCAGTATTTTATCAAGCAGAGGCCTCACATCTGATTCCTTCTCCATGTGCTTTGGACATGATGGTATTGGCAGGATCAGTTTTGGAGACAATGGTAGCTCAGACCAAGAAGAAACTCCATTCAACCTGAACCAATTACGGTGAGTGGATCTCTGGTTTTTTTACTTCAGATTCAATTCAATTCTTGATAGGGGTCAGCATAATTTTTTTTTTCTTTTGTTCTTCTTAATTTTCTAAATGTTTGTGTTTGGTCTGTTTTTCTTTGGAAATATTTGCCTGCCAGCCCCACATACAATATCAGCATAACAGGCGTAAGTGTTGGAAATAGTTCCATAGATGCGGGTTTTAGTTCTCTTTTTGACTCTGGTACCTCATTCACGTACTTGGCAGATCCAGCTTACACATATCTATCTGAGAGTGTAAGATACAAAGCTTCCAAAATTTGATATGATATTCTGAAATGCCAAATTTGATAATAGGTTTTTTGTCAGTTCAATGCACAGGTGCAAGATAAACGGCAAGCACCTGATTCCAGAATCCCTTTTGAGTATTGTTATCATAAGAGGTCTTTTTCTCCTAGGAACTTTTTTTAATTTTTTATTTTTTTTTGTATGACACTATTACTTGTAGAAACTTTTTTTTCCATCGTTTTTCAAACAATATTTAATTCAAATGTTACTGGTAGTTCTAATCATACGAAGATTCAGATTCCTGATCTAAGTCTGATAACAAAAGGTGGAAGCGATTTTCCTGTTAGTGAACCGGTAATTGTCATCTCTGTTCAGGTAAAGCTCTGTTTCCATTTATGACATATTACTAACTTTTGACTCGTCAATTAATTCTTCTTCTTCTTCTTTTTTTAATTTTGGCTCTGTGCAGCAGCATGAATATGTATATTGTTTAGGTATTGTGAAGAGCAGCAGACTAAATATAATTGGACGTGAGTTCTTGTATTAAAATTTCAGTTAATATTATGCATGTTGGTTCACATCGTCATAAATCTATACATTCACGTATCTTCTATATGTTAGAGCAAATAGCATCGGCCCTGAGGTCAATGATCCTATAATGTGCTCTACATGGTCAGTACTTTCTGCGAAAAACACTTTATTTTGTTGGATTGACATGTCGAGAGCCTCCTTGCAGGTGGCCAAGCTACCTATATGTAACAAAATACCTAGAGATGTATCAAAACTTATTCTTTTGGTGAGAGGTCAACTGGTGCAGACAATTAAACATATCATTTCAAAGATCCAAAATATTAGTTCTATATTATCTACAGAAGAAGAGAATTATGGTTTAGGTTCTAAGCCATGGCATGCATATTCTAGCATGTAAATAAATATTTTGTAGTAATAATTGAACAAGGAAGTCTTTATGGTTCTTAATCAGGCAATATAATGACATGCAGAAAATTTCATGACTGGCCTTCGCATTGTATTTGATAGCGAGAGGAATATCCTTGGTTGGAAGAAGTTTAACTGTAAGTATAATTTCAACAATGTAGCATCAGGAATCATGTATGGACATATTTTCATGATAGTTTTTTCAAGTACAGGTTATGAATCTGAGGACTCCAACCCCCTCCCTGTAAATCCAAAGAATTCTTCTGCTCTCTCGCCTACTGCACCAAAAAATTACACTCCAGAAGGCATGAAGGGGAATGGGAATGGGACTCAGGTCACGGTGTTGACACCTCCTCTCAGCCATTCTTCCCATTTGAACTTCATGAGTAGAATTCTGATATTGCTTTTGCTTTCCTTAATCATTCTTTGATCATTCTTTATATAGGCTGATCCCAGCTCCATATCTGGGTTGAGTTGTCCGGTCTGTCATACATTAATACGGACGACAGATCCAATGTACACCTTGTGGTAGCAGGAGCCTAGCATTTCATGCAAATTTTTTTATTTCTGTATATATTGTTCTAATTGCCAGATTATTTCAGAATCAATTTTAGATATATAGCTAACTCGAGGTCACTGTTTTTTTCCTCTCTTAAAACATATGAGAAATAACCATATGTATTTTTGAAATTTTGATGAATTCCCTTGTTCTGTTCTCTTTCTTCATTTATTTGTAGATGTTCAGGTGACTTGAGATGGCAAACGCATATGATAAAGGATTACAGCTATTACATGGTGTATTGGTGACTACACCAATTAGTAGATATATTGGATCATGCAGTGTGTGATTCCTACTTATATTCTTCTTTCAGAAATGCCACAAGATTGTCCGACCTAGTTTAATGTAATAAATACCTCTAGTGCCTTAAAATAATCACTGCAAAAACCAAGGACATAAATAAACCTGAATTGTGGAACCCTTGTTCCGTCCATCTCTTGCCTAGGGGCTGGCTCTTCTCTTTCTCTCTCGCTCTTTCTCTGGGTTGTGCTTGTATTTCGTTTCTTTTTTTTTTAAATTTTTTTGGTAATAGGTTGTGCTTGTATTTCATTTACCCTATTATGCTTCCAGACTGTTTTTACCGTCAACCCTCTGGCTCAAATATAGCACTAATCCAAAGACGAAGGTTGGTGTGTGTTGGCTGTTGCATTATGTGCATAATACCGTGAGATAAGGACTGTAATTGCCGCAATTAGGAAAGCCGTAAAACTGCCAAGGAAACGAGGATAAAAGGTCTGAACGGTCTCAGATGCACTCCATCAACAACTGTAACAGGAGTATACTCTCAGTATTTTGTAAACGCGCAAAACTTTTATGATCTGACCTCCTCCAGACCGCTCAGGAGGCTTTTTCCCTTGGAGAGTGGAGGGGGAGCTTGCTCACAGGCAAGATTGCTGAGCCTCATCACCAATGCGTGCTCGTCAGAAATGCCCATGGTATCTGGGTTTCTTTGCAATCCGTGTTGTTGTACAACTAATTTTGTTCAAATGCTCCGTAGATATTCTTTCTATTCCTATCCAACAAGGATATGTTTGGTTCGGAGGAGTTAGATTTTGGATTGGGAATAGAAATAAATGATTTCTATTTTAGCCATTTAGTTGGAGCGAGTCTCATTCTTTGAGAATTAAAATATTTTAATTCTTCAAAATTTAATCTTTATTTTACTATTCAAAGCTCATTTCGATTTTGATTCGTGTCGTGAATTAAATATGCTAGGAGATACGGCCATTCCAATTCATTTCAATCCTAAATCGAATGCATCATAATAATAATGTGCAATTTAATGTCACCTTTTCTTTTCTCATATCTGCTTTGGACCAACTTTCTGTGCTTTGTGGTTCTATTCTTTACCGATTATGACAAACTCCCTTGGCATAGGTTATTTAGCACAATAGTGATCATGACGAGATGGATTTAATCGGAAGGTCTAAGAATCAAGGAAGGGTGCTTGATTTACAACTGAAATCAAAATCGAAATAGAAATCGCAACATATAGCAATCAGAATCGGAATGGTCAAATCTCTCAAAGTATTTGGTTCGTGATTGAAATTGGAACGAGTGATTCTCATTGTTATTATTTGGTTCATATAAGATAGGAATCGAAATCCATTTAGATTTTTATTTTTATTTTTAACTAAAAATTTTTAAAAATTAATTATTTTAAAAATTAATATTAAATAAGAGTTGAACATAATAATGATATTTTTTAATTTTTTTAAAAAAATTATTTTTTTTCCATTGAAAAGAATGTATATGGCAAATTTTCTGCACATATGTTGCTATGAAGCCTCCCCTGAACGTCACCAGGTGCAATTGGGACACGCCAAATCCCATGGTGGATAACATGCCACGTTGTCCTTTGTGTTTCACCAATTCCCGATTGTGCGCTATCCACTGTGCATATGCTCCGATATTTGCCCCGATTCACTTGGACTTGGTGCATGTAATAATCTCCCTCTAAACCCCGAGTTGGTGGTTATGGGGCTTTGTCTCCTTCTGTCAGAGCTCCTCCACGAGATCTTCTGCTGCCTTGTCCTTTCAGAGGTCTTTCTCTTCAAATCCATCTCCAAGGTCCTTCGTTCCCTCATCACAGCCGACTAGTTCTATTGCCTGTACGACCAACGCTCCAACCCCAGCGGCGGCTGGGTCTTCAAGAATGACTCCATTCTCCGCAGTTTCAACATCTATATGTCTCTTCATCTCCGCCATGTCTGCCGCCTCTGAGGACTCAACACTCGCCTCTGATCCCCTTGCCCCCCACATCTCTCTCCTCTCTCCGTAAGCTCTCCTCCGCCCACTGCCATGTCCACCGCCACCAAAAGACTTATTGCCAGCCTCTGCTCCCTCATCCCGCACATATCTCTCTCTTCTCTTCCTGATCTATCCTCTATCTGCTACCATGTCCATCGCCTCCAGAGGCCCTCAGCTACCGTTTCTGCTCTACCAGAGCTTTAGCTCAAAGCCTCTTGTTAGTGTCGGCGAGTATGAACATGGCAGCTCGGATTATGAGACTTGGATGGGCAATTTTTTTTTTTTTTAAATCTCATTTCGCCGAAATGAGATTTTCACTATGTTGGGGAGAGTCTGGATTCAATTACAGGAGGATTGGATCATTCCTATTCTTTCTTGAAATCGAAATCAAAATGAAACTATTCCCAACCAAGCAATCAGAATGGAAGTCATTCATTCCAATTCTCATTTTAGATCTCAATTACCCTCAACCAAGCACCCGCAGGGAGTAGAAGAGCTAATGCCATCTCTACTGCACTCGCGGCAAACTTTTTTGGTCCAAGATGGTACATATTGATGAGGAGATGGCAATCCCCCATCATGGAATGGGTGAATTGATACAAGATAATGTGTTGATAGGTATCATATATTTAGCTTGGATTAGATTGACAACATTTTAATTGAGCCAAGAGATTCACCCCGGATCACGTACAAGTGTGTGAAAAAACATGTACATCTCAAACAAGTAATCCACCATATTCTTTAAGCAATGCTCATCAAACTTCAAACCAATCATCTCTGAGTTAACGAAAAAGGTCTTCCCGACCCATATCAGGTAGCCAGACTTCTTGATCAGGATTTTCTTCGTGGATCAACCACTGGGCCGGAATATCCATATGATAGCGAGAATTACGAGCTTTGCATTGATTAAAAGAATATTACAGGCTTTAATATGGCGTACTGCTCCATCACATTATCGACTATGGAATATCCAACACAGACATAATACATACATCTATCTTCATACATAATATATGCATTTCTGTAATCAAACTAAATGTTTGGATCTCATTTCAAAGCAAATCAGATATCTAGTTCTTTTGACCTCCTTTTCTTCTTCCTTTTAAAAAAGAATTCTTACCTTTTATAAGCAAAAAGAAAAGAAATCTTCCAATACTCGTAAGATTCTGAAGAAAAAGAGAAATTTTTAAGCTGAGAAAAATGCGAGTTCTCTTATTCTTTACATATTGAAAGTTTTCTCAAAGACATCATGGTAATAATACAGGCCATTTACCAAAACATTAAATTTTGGTAAAAAATTTTGAGGATTCATAGTCAAGTGCACATTAACTTTCTAGCAGTAATATGTCTCTTTGGTGGGATTAATCAATGTTTCGAATTATATTCTGAGAATTTCCTGAACAAAAACCCACGAAAATTTGAAGCTTGTAATATTTCTTAAGAATTTTCTTTACCTTGAAAATAGCCCTGTCTAAGAAAACCAAAGTATGTCAACCAAATCTATTGGTGATGTGTGTCTTAGAAATCTGATTGCCCTTAATCAAAGGTTTCATCAAGCAATATAAACTGACTAGCCTTGATCCATTTCTGTTTAACTGCATTTTAAATATTGTGAAATAGCCTAGATGCCTAGGTGCTTCCACCAGAGGTCTGATAAATTTATATTCTGTTTGACACAATCTTCAATGATCATAATTTCTTGTTTTCAAAAACTTCCATCAGAAATGCCATCACAAATTCTTCATAGATTTAGGAAAGAACTGAACTTCATAAACTTTGTGGAATAGGTACATCAGTCATGAAATATAGGAATAACTAAAAATAAAGACATAGTCTAGTTAGCATCAAGCAAAACAATTATACAGGCCATTTATCATGGAAAATTGTAATTTCCAGATACTTGTACCTATTTATGTCGATTTTTGTGGTTCTCATCAGTAGAAGAGAACAATCCCAGTTTATCAGTTGATGGAGTACAAGGAGCTTCACCATCACCACAATCATTCTCATCACCTAACTCACTCTCTGTTTTTCCCAATGGAGATGAAAAGTCCAAGCACATTCCACGTATGACTTGCTCTTCATATGATGCTGATATGTCATGAGATGTCAGCTGGTGATACTCTACAAGCTGATGAAGGCACTGGTTCTCTCTCATTAAGTTAGCATTCTCATTTGCCAATCTGGACTTCTCAGCCAAGAGGGCCTCCAATTGAAGTCTCACCTAGAAAATGTTGTATGATAAAGTAATCAGATAAAAAAATGCTCCAATTTATGCTACATCATGCTTGGTCATGGATATCATGAGCAATGCATGCCCAGCTATGTGCTTAGATGCAAGAGTCTTCCAAAATAACACCAAACAAGGAGATTAACTACCTAAAATTTGGCACTTAGCAGCAAATTAGCACCAACCATATGCCGTATTTTGCTTATGCCGACTACTGACAAGTAAGATTTAGCAGCAAAAGTTACTTTAGGCTCCTTGCAAGAGGACATTCTGGATTGTTTGATGACATGCTTTTCTTTTCTTTTCCTTGTTTGTTGGTAAATTAAAACATCTATAAGAAGCTTTGAGGAGCTGGAGCAATGAGAGCTTCTCATATCTGCCATAGATGAAAATTTTAGGGATAACAACACCAATATAGGAAGCTTTGAGGAGCTGGAGCAATGAGAGCTTCTCATATCTGCCATAGATGAAAATTTTAGGGATAACAACACCAATATGTACTCCCCCCTCCTCATTACTTCCATCCTTAACAAACACTCACAGCTGTGATTATTTTGAGGTGAAATTTCTCCCCTCATTACTTTGATCCTCGATATAGCAAACAAGTCTATAGCCTAGCGACTGAAACCCCTTAATGACTGGTGAATGATGATTTCTGAAGCCAACCCCAAAAACTTGGGTCACAGCTCATTGGTTATACTTAAGATTTTGTTCCTTGAAAGCCTTTTACCCCTTAGTTCAACCCTTTATATGGTGCAAACATGTCATGACAACTTATTGTAAGTTTGTTTCCATAGAAACCATAATCCCTCCTTATTTTCATCCATGATACAGCCCCTTAATGACTGGTGAATGATGATTTCTGAAGCCAACCCCAAAAACTTGGGTCACAGCTCATTGGTTATACTTAACATAAGATTTTGTTCCTTGAAAGCCTTTTACCCCTTAGTTCAACCCTTTATATGGTGCAAACATGTCATGACAACTTATTGTAAGTTTGTTTCCATAGAAACCATAATCCCTCCTTATTTTCATCCATGATACAGCCCCTTAATGACTGGTGAATGATGATTTCTGAAGCCAACCCCAAATACTTGGGTCACAGCTCATTGGTTATACTTAACATAAGATTTTGTTCCTTGAAAGCCTTTTACCCCTTTAGTTCAACCCTTTATATGGTGCAAACATGTCATGACAACTTATTGTAAGTTTGTTTCCATAGAAACCATAATCCCTCCTTATTTTCATCCATGATACAGCAAACATATGGATAGCCTACCTCTTGCACTTCACTTACAGTGGGAGGAAATGTTTTTGAATGCTACAAGGTGTTTACCCAAGTGTTTGACATGTCTAGTTCTTTCTTTATTTCTGCAAAATGTTTGGTGATGCTCCCATCCCTACTCTCAAAAAATGAGAATAAAGTATATGCAGCTTTTACTAGAAATAAATAAGTAAATGTGTACATAAGTTCTAGAAGCAACAAGTAATTTTAGTGTATTTGCTAGTTTTAATTATCCTGTATATACTTTGGTAACAATTTACAACATTTAGGGGAACATTTATAGGGAAAAGTACAGGTGGCCCAGCCTAATTGCAGGCTAGAACTAATGAGATGCCTCAGAAAAATATTTTGTTAACCTCACGGAGAGCATATCATTTCATTCTAATATTGGAACAATTCCTTGTTAAAGCTAAAATGGTTGGGTTGTTTTTGGCTCCATAAAGCTAACTAATTCAGATTTCAGAACCAGCAATCCTGTGAGTGCATAGCATGTTGAATGCTCTCTCTCTCTCTCTCTCCCCCTCTCCACAAACACATACACACACATGCATGGATGCACATGCGCACACTTTTTAGCAATATGGGGTGCAAACCAGCGGACTAGAGTACTGTTGGCTCCCCTAAGTAGTTAAATGTTACAGTTGAAAACTGCTATTGAGCAACACTCTATTCCTCTGTGAGCTTCTCCAGTCTCCAACAGCCACATAGGACAGGAAACTGGGCGAAAGTAGAGCAATGATAGGTAGCTCACCGTTTGAATATTCTTTGCTATATGAATTGTTAGCAAAGGAAAAAGAGGTGCATTGAAGAGGCTACAAAATCAGTAAATGGAATCAGAGAATTAAAAATCACTCTTTAGGATATGCATTAGATGAAGGATAGTGATTTACAGAACAAATGGCTCACACAAAACTAAATATATAATTAATGATAATGACTTTGGCAGCAGCCTTGAAGATCTTAAAAGGCATCCTAAGGCTGGTTCTAGTTCTCAAGCCTTGATTTGGAATGTGCTGGATGATATGGGGCCTATCGTGACCTCACTTAGAGTCAATTAATCATTTTAGAATCTTAATTTTATGCTCTTCAGTAGTAATATAATGCTGGTTCAGTTTTATGAATGTTTTCTCAAGTTTTTAGAGTTAGGAGTATTTTTAAAATTTTCCAGATTTTCTGGACATGGGCTGTCATTGGGCTCAAGGGCCGTATGTTAGGTAAACTTATATTTCAAACTTTATTTATGGTCTTTTAATAGGGTCTTATTAGTCAAAATTACAGATTTGTCATTTGGAGTCCCGGTAGAAGAGTATTAGAGCTCTATAAATGGGGCTGTCAAATACTAGTTCCCTCTTGAATCAGACTATCCTAGTCCATTCTGATTGTGCATTAATAGGTTGGTAATCCATTCCGATTGCACATTGATTACTTTTTATTGTTGAATGATTCTAACTGCCTTGGTTTATCCCAACTACACTGGTATTGTACCATTTTGGGACTAGACTTATACATGGCTCGATATAGTATTTAAAAACCTTGGTTCCAAGGTTAAGAAAGTTCCACAGGAATTGACTTGGCTAGGAATTGCAGAAAATCTTTTGGAAGATCTGGCTATACTAATGATGTGGCCATTAATGTAAGAGCAAATAGCAATAATGTCACGGGTCCATTTCAAAGAACAACAAGTATAACCGAGAATTGATGTGCTCATATGCGCTATGCTAATGTTGTCAATCTCAGTATAGAAACCTATACCATTACCATGCTGGTACAATATTAGTACATCTGGTACTTTTATTGGTTTGATGTACTGAGACTTGATACATCCTCTGTACTGAGTCTTGGTTTGATACAAGTACAATATGGTATATCTAGTATGGGGTAGTACGTACCGATACAGAGAACCTTGACTTTACCATCTCGCTGAAACATATCATGATTTTACATATTGTGGAATGGGGCCATCCTAGTTTATTCATGGAATAGGATATCCCTAGTCTTGACACTTACGGTAGTGGATATCCCTTCTCATCGTGGTCTATTTTCTGACTTATCCCATCCTAACGCTTGGGATGGTGGGATGCCCTATTGTTCCATCACTATTTAAGATCTTGTACAATGGTGGATACCTTTATATCATGCATGCTGGCCCATACTCATGCTTATAGACTTGATACATGTCAATTGAGGCCAATACGTAGAGTATGGGCTTTCACCTTGGTTTCCATTTTGAGTTGTACTTTCCAAATCTAAATGACCCAAAGCTCTTTGTGAGATGTTCTTTCTTTTCCATTATTAAAGGATTTGAAAGCATAATTTACATATTAAACAAGAGAATGACTAAAACCAACTGATATGATGATCAAAGCATTAAAATCATGCTATCCAAAGGTACATAATACCCGCAACACTACCAGTATATGGGCTAGCCATAATATAATAGCATTTCAATAGTAAAACTATGTTGCATACATATCAATATATGTACATAATCTGGGTAGTTCTTATTAAAAATAGGAAATTTATCTTGGTAAAAAGTATGCTGTATTCGTTACTGCAATTAGTAAAGATATTTAGTATTTGTGATCCTAAATTTTTATAGATTAGTTGCAAATATTTTTATCCATTGAGAACATCTTCACCAATGCAGAACAATTGAAATCTAACCACTCTTAGGATCACAATGAAATTTACGATTATACCAAATTGTTGATAAATATCCTTGAAGCTATAAGTCCTAACATGCACAAAATTTAATTTTCTTCCCTGTTGTGTAGGGAAGCTAACCTTCACATTCTTATCCATATAATGTTCCTTTAAAGATTCATAATGTTATACGTAATTTTTTTGCCCTATATAAATTTCATAGAAGGTTCTTTTCCAAATTAGGAAGAAATGCTAGGTGGACCTACTTTGTAAAGGATCTTTAGTTTTCCTTATTCTTTGAAAAATCTAAAAGATAATAAATATTTTTCTGGAATAATCATAGAAGCACCATTGATTAAAATTATCTTGGTTAAACTCCTGGGAAACACTTTCCATGGTTCAAACATGGAATGTCCTCCTAAGTGGAGAAGGGATGGGAACCCCTATGAGAAAAATATGGTTCGAATTAGGAGAAAAGAAACCCAACATACCTTATTTTCTGATGCAATGGATGCACTCCAAAACTAAATTAAATAAAATAACATAAAATAAAATAGAAGAAAGTAAGTAAAATAGAAAATGAAGCAAAAAAAAAAAGCAAAACATTAGCATGAAGCTAATAGTGAATATCAATGTTAAGGACTCAATCTTAGTTAATTCTTCGAGAACTACATAGGGTTTGTGCAAAGTTATTCATACCAGCTATATGGGTCTAGTCGATAACAATTTTTTTCCCTCAAATAAATGTTTCAATTAATCCACACTCCTTTATTAGGTCTTTCCTTTCTCCCCATTATTAAGCAAAATCTAATGAATTTCACTATTTATAAAGAAAGAGAAAGTTAAATATTCTCTACCTAAAAATGGAGTTAACCATTTTGTTTTTGTTAATATTTTGTTTGTGTTAATATTTTCAAAAATTTCACTTAACCAAAGATTACCTTTTATAATGGAAAACGATGAGGCAAAAAGTGTCATACTAAATGCCTACTTTTGAACATTCAAAATCTTGTCACTTTTCAAAGACTTAGGAAAAAATTTATGATTAGTTTCTAATTCATCATAACTCTATTATGCAAAAGTACCATTTCTAGCTTACTCCAAACCTACAACACAAAGCTAAACATAGTCATCATTGCCCATCAATTCTCAAGGAAATCATGGGCTTAATTTTGTCATGAAGCTTCATACAAAGAAGAGAGTTAAAAGCTGCCTACCAAATTTTCACTTTTATACTAATAATTAACATGCATTATTAGGTGGTTTTTATTCTAGTAAGAAAACATTCTTAGTAGAAAGTCACTTATAACTTTCTTTAGTATAAGTGCATCATGAACAAACTCTTTATGCGATTCTATAGCATTTTGCAAAGTAGCAATTTTAAGAAATTATAGTTACTCTTACTATTGCATGGACTTTACTATGTTTACATGAACCTCCTCCTTTCATATGACACTAAAAGAAAGAAACTTTTGATTATAAAAAATATAGATACTAAGTTTTCATGATTCTTTTGTCCATCCTCTTAACATATGAATTTCCATCCGTATGTTAAAAAAGAAAAAAACCTTTGCTCCAATAATGTACTCATATTGATATCCTTGCATCCATATGAATTTCAAGAAGGCCAACTTTTCTAATTAGACTAACATGGAAACAAAACTTGAGTTGAAGGATTATTTGCTAATCCAAAAGGTAAGTAATAGATATTCTCGAGATAAGTTTGGGTCCACCTCCAAAATAAAGTTGAACTAGACCCCATACATGATTAATTTATCAGTAATTCTTCTTCCACATTATTCTGGCAAACTTCAAGGCGACAAAATCCATCAAAACAGAGTTTGGATAGAATAGTTTTTCAAAGCTGCAGTACTACATGAGGAAAAGCAATAAATGTCCTGCCTTGGATTTTAAAAGCAAAAAGAGAACCATAAAATTTCCGAAGTGCAAAGGAGTAGGAGTGAGAGGCTAGACAACCTTTGCCTATTTGACAATTACTAGTCCAGGATCATCCTTAAATCCCTTCATAGGTTTAACAATTATTAAATTGATAATTATCTTTCAAAGGAATTTCCTCAAGTCCTATGCTAATCAACCAAAATAATGTCCCTTTTTGGAAATCCAATATATAAAATAGAATATCCCACTCAAGGATTTCTCCAAGAAGTAATCCACATCCCTTTCTTGTCTATGATACTTCCTCTTTCCATCAGTATGTAAGAAAAATAGCAAAAGAAATATACAGTTTGAGAAAATCATTAAGTAAAGAATTCTTCAAGTTCCCTTGTACTTCTCATACTAATCTATAACAAAGCATCTCTTTCATAAAAGAGCTTCAATAGTATTCCTGGCCCAAAAATCTTCCCAGCAACACCAAGCTATTTCCTTCAGGAGAAGCTATCTTTTATCTTGACGGATTTGTATACATCTATAACTATGAACATAGGAAAGAGGATGGGTTCTCTCTCTCTATCTTTATCTCTTGAAGAAGAAGAAAGGAGAGGCTCAACAACCCTTAATTTACTTTTAGTGGCGGATCCAGAAATTTTACTTTGCAGAATGAATATAATAAAAGAAGTAGAGGAGCTGCAGAGAAAGAAAGAAAAAAGGAAAAAAAAAATATTATTTTTTAAAAAATAATAAAATATATAAAAAATGATAATGTGTAATACTTAAATTTTCTTTATAATAAAATATTATAAAGGATCCCATAGCAAAATTTTAGATATTATTAAATATTAAAATTATAATAGCTAACTAAAAATTATTCTAATCATATATATATTTAATATGAGTGAAAAAAATTAAGGAGAAGACAAAGAAAAAACTAAAAAAAGTGTTACAGAAAAAAAAAGCTAAAAGAGATATATCTAATTCAGGTTGAGAAGAGAGACAAGAAGAACATATGATTTTCTATTGCATTTAGATTGATTAAAGTATAAAAAATAAATTGATGTGGGGTTTAAATATAAGGAATGGATGGATGGGAACCATGGGGATAGGGTGGGGCATTAAAAGATAAATAGAGAAGCAATGAATAAAGAAAGAGAAAGAATGAGAGAGGGGGGGAGAGAGGTCAAAGTGGCATGAGAGAGAGAGATAGGATATGGAGTCATTAAAGAGAGAGAATGTATATCATAAGTATTCTTTTTATTTTTTGATATGGTCCTTATAGGATATAAAAAATAAATTGATGTGGGGTTTAATTATTAGAGATGGATGGATGGGACTGGGGTAGGATATTAAAAGAAAAATAAAGAAGTAATTAATAAAAAAAAGAGAGAGATAGAGAGAGGCCAAAGTGGTGTAAGAGAGGAAGAGAAGGAGAGAGAGGTAGGACATGTGAGTCATTAAAGAGAAAAAATGTAGCTCATAATTGCTATTTTTATGCGGTCTTTTTTATCTTTTATTTTTTTAAAATTTTACATAAGATATGGGGCCAATTCATAAATAATTGAGGTCAATTTTGGCTTTTCCTACTAGTGTGTGTGTGGGTATATAAGTCTAATAAGTTTTAATTTTTTTGTGGGGTCAATTGACCCCACATTTTGTTATATGCATCCGCCACTATTTACTTTCTCCTAGAATTGTTTCAAAATTTAATTTTTAGTAGTTATTCCTTCATAAAACTTTAAAGCTTCTCATAAGACTTTTGAAATACTATTTAACCTCAAAATTATTTCATGAAGTCTTTCCATGAGCGTCCAATACTTCCTGGAAAGTCCAGTCTAAAATATTAGGTTGTATCTAATTATTTTATACAGGAAGCAAGAGAAGTGATAAAAAAGGAGTACCAGGTCATCTTCTTCTGGTCTAACACCTTTCTCAAATCCTTCTCGAAATCTCCTATTTTCCTCTTCTAGCAAATTACATCGTTCTTGCACAAAAGATAACTCCGATTTTATTGTTTTCAGTTCCCTCGCGAGAGAAGCTGCTTTTGTTGTCAAGGAAATTGCAAGCTGCAAATGGCAAAGCATGGAAGCAGATGAACAATAATAGAATAAGATATAGATCTCAAGGTAAACCAGACAAAGAAAGGAGTTATAGAAGTTTTATAACTGACATTTTTGGCTTTGTTCAGCTTCTCACTTTTCACAACATTTGAAGAGCCCAGCTTATCTCCCTTGTCAGGAAATTCCTCAGAACCCTCCAACTCATTCTTGTCAGAAGATTTATCAGAACCAGTTCCCTGATGATGATCAGAGCCAATCCCCTCATTCTTGTCCAGAAGCTCGGTGGAACCACAGTGCCTCTTTGATTTTGGCTCCTCGTCTTCTATCCTTCGGCTCTCTCTTTGTAAAACTTTTGTTAGAGGGGGTCTAGCCAAGTCAGTCAATCCCTGTTAAAGGAACATGGTAATATTTACAGCAGTGTTAGGGAAAGAAGCCCATATATTTCATTAGCAAACTGGTAAAGGCAGCATGGCAAATTCTCTCCCTTGTTCTCTCTGCAATCTTAAATATTAAAATGAGAAAAATTGGCAATTTGCTGACATTGATGGCCAGACAACAATAAAAAGCACCAGCAGAATTAAATTATAGCATGAAGTAGGTTTATGAGTAGATGATAAGCACCAATTGCATGTTTATTCTATTCTATAAGATACACTGAGGAAATCGAGAAATTATCTTCTCCAAACCAAATGTGAGAAGTGAAATTTCATGAACTGAGCGTAACAATTTGAAAGCTACATCTACTTCATTTTGCAAGCTTAGAAAGGAACCAGTAGACTGAGTAATGGCCTCCCGTTCAGAAAAATTTGGTTGCAATTTTAAGCCCTAGCATAGTAATACCTCCCGATAATACTGGAACCAGTCTCAAAACATCAATCACTCTTCCAGAGTGCATCTCCAATGAAATCTAAGATCTGTGGCAGAAGCAAGATGAAAAATCTAAATGATGCAAAGTCGAATTTATATGGAAAATTAGTTCACTCATAAGGGTCAATCAATAGTCTCAAAAAAAATACCAAGACCAACCGAGATTTTTATACATGCTCAAATCACTTATAGCACTACCCGTACTCCAATTCAATAGGTAAAAGATGAAAAGTTAAACTAAATATGATGAAATTATGAGGTGTTAAGCCCTAAGCAAAGCATAACTCTGTCCACCAAATCATCAAACACCTGCTGTCAAAAAGACCCGTTTGGAGAAGTTTCTTCTTATCGACAGTAAATAGACGGAAACACCCATGGCTACTTAGCTTATAGAGTTACCTGCTGGGCTGCGGTCAAAGTATTTGAAAGCTTAGACAGAGACGAAGCGACGGAGTCCAATCCTCCGATCAGAAGAAGTGAGTCTTCTCTGAACCTCTTCCCTCGCTCCGGTTCAAACCCACACTGAAAAATTACAAGGGAAAGATCAAAAATTTGAATTTTTTTCTCCCCAGGACAATTGAGAAGGGAGAATCCAGGAAATCATACAGCAGAGGAAGCGAACTCGATCTGTTGTTTGGGCTTCCGATCCTCGAGAATGGAATCTACGCGGTCGTGGAGCTTGCTCCAGAACCTCTGATCAGAGGATGGGCTGATCAAAGTAGCTGAATCCATGGGAAGAGAGAGCGAAAGGGAGAAAGAGAGAGATTGTGCAACGGCTAGTGAGCACAAGCGTAGCGTGAGGAGAGGAGAGATTTTTAAATAAGGGAATACCGACTGTTCCAACGGTCGGATATTTGGGAACTCTTTATTGTTCTCGCTTGGTTCACCCAAAAATCCCAACCAGCTACCAAACGCAGCAGCAGCAAGGGGTGGAAACGTAAATTTGTAGTGTGCAACACAAGCAACATAAAGTAAGGACCCAAAGTGGCAATGCTACTGCCAAATTATCCGAATCATGATCCTTTCTATATGATACATGATCGAAGGGAGGCCCGATGTCTAAGATCAGGCTATTGTATGTCCTGCTAAAAGTTGGACGGCCCCTGATCATGTAGGAGCCTATGTTTGAAAATTATGCCCCACATGTAAAGTGGGTAGCCCCACATGATTAGATATTATCCTAGTGAAAGCCAACTGGAGCGACTCTGGAGGCTAGCTCTCTCTGGTCCAATACTAGCTAGAGAGGATCCAAATCCAAATGATTCAGCCCAAACAGGATAAAATTGTCTTATCCCTGGATAAAAGGAAATAAAGGCATCTCTTTGGAAGTTAATCACAGAAATTAGAAAATACTCTGCTTTCCCCAAAATTTATTGAGTTCAAAGTTTCTTTTGGAGATGTACTATGGTGCTCTTTTAACATCTTTTATAAAAAAGTAAGAAAAAAATCCTAACCATCCATTAGATAAGGATAGTTAGGACAATTTCTTCTTACTAGGTAAAGGGACCAGTTGCTACCCTTTTTTTTCTTTTATTTTTTTCTTAAAGATGTTTGACTTGGCTGAATCAAGCCAAATTTTTTAGATTGAGTCAGATCTAAAGCTAGCTGAGCCCAACCCTTTTCCATTATAAAAGATATATTTACGTATTATTCTTTTTAACACTCTCCTCCAACTCCTGATTTATCGTAGCACCACCCGCCTCCCCACCTTTCAACCACCCTCAACTTCACAACAATTCTCATTCCTTACCCATGAACTCCTCCCCTTTGTCATCTTCCAATGCCCGCCTGCCTTCCTACCGCTATTAGCTTCTTGTTAATTCTTCTCTCCCACCCATGAACTCCTCTCTATCACCTCCCCCTATTACCACCTCCCTATGCTGCTTGCGTCCCTACCACTGCTGGCTTCGCGTCGATTCTCCTCCCACACCTATAAACTCCTCTTCTCTATCATTCTTCCTGGCTTGTTGTTGGTGCTCCTCCCCTATCTGAGAATGGAGTTCTTCCTTTCTATTGTTAAGAAAAACTATCTCTCAGATTCTTAAGATGTTAAGGAAACAAATCCCTCAGATTGTGATTATATTGAAGATGAAAATCAAGAGTTAATAATATAAATATGTTCTATAAACAGTTATTGATTTTACTCCTATCTCCATGCAATTTCATTTAAAATTTTTCATGTAATTAGTTGGCATTGCTGTATATAATCATTGAGATATCAATAGAAAAAAAAATATTTCACTTCCCTCATTTGTTTATTCAAAAATATTTATAGTGCCAGAGCCATCATCTGTAAGCCTCATAACCATGTCAACCTCTTTTTTCACCAAAGAACCTCAGTTTATAATTCAAGGCTTTCATCAGTGTTCTAGCTTGATTTTTGTCAAGCCAAACACAACCAATTTTCTACCATGGCATTCTTAGATCATACCTCTAGTCCAAAGCTTGGGTCTTTATCATCATCTTACAACTAATGCTAAACCCGCAGAAGAGATAGAGGATGACAAATACAACTAACAATGGTCTTCTCATTTATTGGTTGCTTGGAACCATAAAAGAGGATACTATGAGTTCTATCTTTGGTTCAGAAATGGCATATTAGGTGTGGACTTCATTGGAATAGTAGCTCTTTCCCATCATAGTTGAGAAAGAAGGTCATTTGAAAAATATCTTAATGACTATTAAAAAGGGATCACAATCTCTATAAGAATATGTGAGAGATTTTAATCTTGTTGCAATCAAATAACCTGTCTCATATTTTGACAAAGTTTTCCAATTTGCTCATGGTTTGGGTCCAAGTTATGAGAATTTTTTAATTGCCATGCTCATAAAACCAACTTATCCATTGTTCTCTCAATTTGTGTTGGCTCTTCAAGGATTTGACCAATCCTAAATTGCAAGAAAAGATATTCTTGGAACATGCCTAAGCCTTCTTTAGGTGGTATGGTCATGGAAGAAATAGTTGAGGAGGTTGTAAAAATTTCATCTCACAAGGTAAAAGTTTTACTCCCGCTGGATGGTATAACTCATAGAGCAACTTTTTAGGCCATCCAAGTAGCAACCACAATGTTTGTCAACATAGCAACAACCATCCATTAAAGGACACAACTTCTTCATGACAATAGTCATGATCAGCTCCTTTACCTCTGAAAATAATAGTAAATTTTTTTGTAAAATCTATGGTCGAGTAAATCATCTTGTTCTTAATTGTTCATACAAATTTGACTATTCTTATCAATCCAAGAAGTTACCTCAAGCTCCCACCACTCTTACTATCAATGATTCAAAGGATTTGTCTTTTTACGTGGATTCAAGAGCCCCCTCACATATGACAAATGATGCAGGTAAACTCTCCTATATAAAACTGTATAATAGAAGTGACATGATTTATGTAGGAGATAGAAACAATTTATCTATATCTCATACTAGTAAGGTTAGCATTAATACACAAGATGGGCAATTGAATTTAAAAGATGTGTTTGTAATGCCAAATTTAAAAAAAAATCTATTATCAGTCGGAAAGCTTACTACAAATAATGTGTGTTCCTTTGAATTTACTACTTTTGACTTCGTTGTTAAGGGTCACAACCAAAGGATGATAGCAAGGGGGCATAAAAAGGATCAACTCTATGCTTTAGATGATATTTCTCAAGAGACTCTTAGTGCAATAAGGAAAGGCGGATCATCTGCGACCCTATAGCATCGACGACTTGGACACTCAAATTCAAAGATTTTATCTTTGCTAAAGCAAAAGAAAGTTATTGATGTTTCCCATTGGATTTTCAAACCTTCAATATGTGTTAGTTGCCAAATGGGAAAGAGTTGTAAACTGGCTTCTCATTCTTCAAATAAAATTTCAGATTTTTCTCTTGAGAAAATTCATTAAGATCTTTGGAGACATGCTCCTTTGGCTTCTCACAAGATATTTCGATTTTATGCAGTATTTGTTGATGATCACTCAAGATTTACATGATTATATCCGCTATGAAGAAAATCCAAATTCTTTGATATTTTCAAAAACTTTCAAAATTGGTAGAAAATAAATTTGATCATCAGATTAAGATTTTTCAATGTACCAATGGTGGTGAATTCAGTTTGCATGATTTTCTTACTCATATTAAAAATAGTGGAATCGAGATGCATATCTCTTGCCTAAGTACTCACGAATAAAATGGAGTTGCAGAATGGAAGCATCGACACATTATTGAAACTAACTTAACCATGCTATTTCATGCAAATTTGCCTTTGATTTTTTTAGTGGACCTCTTTCTCTCTGCTATATATCTCATCAATCATCTATCATCTTCTGTATTACACAATGATAATCCATATCACAAACTTCACAAGCGACATCTTGATTACAGAGGCTTGCTGGTTCTTGGATGTTAGTGTTTTAGTTCTTTGAAATATCATGGTAGAAATACATTCACCAAAAAGACATATCCATATGTCTTCATTGGCTATAGTCATATGCAAAAGGGTTACCATTGCTTAGAGCCTACAACAAGGAGAGTCTATATTTTTAGACATGTTGTTTTTTATAAAGAATTTTTTCCTTATAAGGATTCCAAAACTTCTCCATGAGATACTATAGAAAATTTAAAATTATTTTTTTCTAAATTTCTTACAAATGACAAATTAAGTGACTCTAAAAAGAAAACTACTTCAATGCCTTATATTTCTCACCATCCAAAATAGTTGGATGACTCAAATATGAAAAATTCTGTATTTTCTAACTCATTCAAATTTTGTAATCAAAATTGTACTATAAGATTTTCTCCAAATATTATTGAGCATATAACTACCAACATAGATATCCTAAGGAATTTGCCTAAGCAAGTCATGACATCTATTGGTGATTTTGTTTCCTCAAATTTAGATGAAAGGGCTGCTGAAATTATGCCTTCACAAATGAAGTTTGTTGTTGAACATATCCCACAAAATTTGGATGAAAGAATTGCTGACTGTGTCTAAATTTTTAGAGCACCCAACCACCTCTTCATCTGTTCATGAGACTCCATACATTTCAACAACCAATTCCACCATCAACAATGAATGGCTGTCACGACTTCGATGACCATGTGCATATTTGAATGATTATATTGTTGCTACAACCGTCTCTCCAATTAAACCCAAGACTCTCAAAATGGCACTAAAAAATTCTCAGTGGGTGATCACCATGCAAGATGAACTTCAAGCTCTCCATGACAATGAAACATGAACTCTCATGCCTTGTCCTCTAGATGCAAATATCATTGGTTTAAAATGAGTTTATCACATTAAGTACAAAGAGGATGGCTTTAGGATCGCTTTAAGTCTCAATTGGTTGTGCGAGATTTCACTCAAATTTTTAACATCGACTATGATGAAACCTTTAGTCCTGTAGTCAAGCTGACTATCATTTGACTTGTCATAGCTCTCTCGATTTCACTCAAGTGGAATATGCGCCAATTAGATGTCAAGAATGCCTTCCTATATGGTTCCCTTAAAGAAATGGTCTACATGGAGCAACTGCTAGGATTTATCGATGCTATTCTTTTCGATCATATGTGCTTACTCAAACAATCTTTATATCGTCAAAAGTAAGCACCTCGTGCTTGGTTTGATCACCTCTCATAATTTCTTCTCCATCTCAAATTATATTGCAGCAAGATAAGCTTTTCACTTTGCATCTACTGCACTAGCATAATTACTACAATTCTTTTTGTTTATGTCGATCATGTTCTTGCTGTCAGAAATAATAATTTATTTATTTTAGATTTAATCACTTATCTTGATAGTGAATTTGCAATTAAGGATCTCAGCTTGCTTCAATATTTTCTTGAAGTGGAAATTAGACCTTTTTTTGATGGAATTTGAAGCAAAAATTTAGTGCAGGGGCAAAATGGTAATTTTAAAACTTTTTCAAAATTACTATTTTACAACAGAATTATTAATTAATCTCATTAATTAATACTAATTAATCCTACACTAAGATCTAAATATGATACAACAGCATGCATTTAAATTTGAAATTCAAATTTGAATCAGTAAACATTTTACAGTACTGTGTTCAGAACACATCACCTTTTGCGGGTAGTCGATCACCGCAATCTGATCACCGTCGGAGGGCTCTGATCATCACATCATAGCCACATAAATGTCTGGCCTCTATGGATCGTCCACACGAAGCTCCTGTCTGATCAGCTCCTCACGAATGCTAGTTTGTGATTTCACCCTTTTGATGGCAGATGTTGATCGAACTCCTTCGATCGATGTGTGCTGACTTTTTGGATGCTCCAGATCATCTGCACAGTTGCTTGAGAGGCTGATGGATCTCTCCCTGAAATTTGGTGGACTCACGACACTCGTGGCACACCAATCTCACTTCCCGAACCCAAGGTAGAAACCCTAGGGTACACACCAAAAACCCTGCGCCCAATTTTCTCTCTTTTCTTTCTTTTTCTCTCGAAAAGTTTTGGACCTTCACCTTACGCAGAAGCCTTCCTCACGCCCCAAAGTTTTTCTCCTAAAATTTCTACGCACGTCCCACCTTTCTCCTCTTTTTAAAACAATATCGAACGTGTCTTATCCGCGTGAGAGGATAAAGACAAGAGGTTACACATTTGAATTCAAATCAAATTTGAATTGAAACAAAAACCAACTTATCCCTATCCTTTTGGGCGTGAGAAGAGAAGGGGCATGGCTCTTTGTGCGTGGAAAATGTTTCACGAGAAACCTTTTCTCGTGTAAGTAATGTGGCGCACAAAATAGATAAGGATGAAAGGGCAAGTGATAAGTTATCCATTCAAATTCAAACATGCTTTGAATTTGAATGGCTAACTAATTATTTTATCCATCCATATGGAGCACAAATGAGGGCGTGGAGAAGGATTTTGCGTGAGAAAAATTTCACAAGAAATTTCTTCTCGTGAATTCAAATGGGTGCAAGGAAGTTGGGTGTCGCAGGGAATTTAAAACAAGGTTGTTTGATTCAAATTGAGCCAACCTAGTTTAAAATAGATTAAGCACAATTAAACCAGATTAAACCCAATATAATTAAGCTTAATTAGGCTCAATAAAATCTTAATCAAATCAGGAATTAACTAAACCTAACCCCTGATCAAATCAGGGACTAAACCACCTTAGCGATTAGGTCAACATTTAACCTAATCAGGTCAATCCAAACTGAATCCAATTCAATTTGGACTTGATCCAAAAATCATTACTCAATCAAATTGAGTTAATTAGTGATTAAATCACTAATTAAACCTCTCATAAATATTGAGTCCAAATCCGATGGGCAATCAGGCATTAGAGACCATCGATATGAAACCCTGATCAAAGAGTTCAAATTTCAAATTCAAAATTTGAAATTCAAAATTTTGACCCCGGTACCCAAAATGTGTGGAACTTATGATTAGAGAATCCTAATTCTCAATCATAGAGTCCCAAATAGATAAGACTCATAATCAGCCATCAGATCAGAAAGGAACCTCTAATGTGTGTGACCCCGCAGGTTCGAACCTAAACCGGTAGCACAGGAACCAATTCCTGTACTAATCGAAGTGACCATCTAGCAATGGTACCCGATGATCGGATAGGTCGAATAATCACAATCGCAACATTCAGAACCTACGTGAATATGGTTACCGTATAATTCATCCCTTTTGACCCCTGTGTTTAGGACGACTCAGGGTTAAACTGTCAACCCTGATGATATCATCCGAATCGTGCTCAACTCAATTAGTCCTGTGACTCCTCACTAGGACTACCCTGGCCAAGGTTTTGCTAAATTGAAATATGACTGTACACAGCTCCTAAACTGGAGTGGTCAATCCCATCTTGACACACGCACCGACAAGTCAAGTACTTGACTACACCCAGCAACCTTCCGTCACTGAATTAGAAATTCAGGTAGTTCAGTGCCTAAGTGCAGTGAGTTGCTTGCAAGTCACCGTGGCGGTCTCAGGTCGGAGGGACATTTATACCCATATCCCATCGGAGCAAATCTTGACAGCAGAAATAGCTCCGGAGTTGGTCACGTTCAGTGCAGATGTACCATTACATCTCACCTGTATGCCATACCAGTGTCTCCACACTCTTTGGTTATGAGGACAACCAACCCATATGGCACACAATGACCTATGCTCGATAAATATTGTCGTCCTTGGTAACAACGTATCATTTGGTCACGAACATGTTTAAGGACTAAGCGACAAATCCTCCTTTGTCGAGTCTAAATAGTCCTAAGGACTTCACCATAACACAGGAGTTCATTAGAAGATGAAACATTTGTGATGAAAAAATACCAAAATAACTTTTATTTATTTATAATTCATGTACTAATACAAAAAGGAGCACAACCGTCAACAGGCTGACGATTGGCTTTGGGACACTATTTCCAACAATCTACCTATCCCAAATAAAGTACATTCAAGACTTTCTCACTCGTATACAGATGCTTGAAAATTTTTCTATGTCTACACCAATGGTTCTAAAAGAAAGATCATTTGCCTTGGACATACAATCCGTCGATACAACTATCTATCATAGCATTTGTTGGTTCTTTGCAATATTTGACGTTCACTCGGCCTGATATCATAGATGTTGTTAATCGTGTATATCAATTTTTCAATGCTCCCATTTCACTCCAATTGAAGGCAATTAAATGCATATTTCGATATATGAAGGATGCTCAAAATTTTAGGTTCCACTACCTTGCTTAAAGTCTTCTATCTCTATATGGGTTTAGTGACACGGATTGGGCAGGTTGTCCAACCGTAAAGAGAAGCATTACTAATTTTTGTGTCATTTTGGATAAAAATTGTATCTCTTGGTATTCTAGAAAGCAACCTACAGTTGCTCGTTCTAGTTTCGAAGCCGAATATAGGTCCGTGGCTTTCACCACTACAGAGATCATTTGGCTAACCTTCCCGCTTAAAGATATTGGTATCTGTCATGCCCCCGACCCGAGATTGCGAATCGAGGGTCATGGCAACCGCCGCATACTTATAGAAAACTCTTCCCATAAGCATGCAGGCATCTTATCATACTATCCTAAAACAACAGTGGAATAATTAGTCAGCAATTTAAATCTAAAATATAACGACCTAAATTTTTTTTTTTAATATCTCAATAAATTCAACAATGATTCATAGTCCTTACATCAAATTCAATAAGACTTTCAACCGAAAATAAAAGTATAGAGATTCTACTTCTGATCACTCTTCCATTCATATCTTGTATCATCTTAATTCTTCAACATCTGTAAAAACAGTAAAAATAGGAGGTAATGAGCTAGACAGCCCAGTAAGCAATGATCACTTCTCAACAGATTTCATCAGATATTTAAGTAAATAATTATTTATAGAAAATAAGCATATAGAGTTCATCAATTTGAAATCAATTTCAATTATGCAACATAATTCATGCCAAATTCATTTCTTTTTCAAAAATTCAAGTTTCTTTCCAAATTTTAATTTCTTTCATTCTTAAATTTTTTTCGTCAACCATGAGCTATGACCATATTTTTCCTGTGGCAGGATCATAATACCGTGTATCTGCTTGCGGTAGGCTGTGAATCATCTGGCAGCCATGTCCTTCGAAACCGTTGGTCTCGTTGGCGGTTTGTCGCTGGTCTCTCTGGCGACATGTCGCTGGTCTCGCTGGCGACATAAACCCTCAGGACAATCAATTGCCAACATATATGCCCCCATTAGCGGGGTCCTTTACATAGTCAGGTTGTCAATTCATAATATTTCTTATATCATAATTCTTCATAAATCATATTTCATATTCTAATTTCGATAATAAAACATATAATCATGTAGTATCGAAATCAATCAATGTAATGCGTCATGAAATCAATATGTTCAATCATGCTTCATCATAATATTTCAAATAAGATATTTTTATAACAAAATACCATTCATCCAATTTATGTATCGTTTCACAAATCAGGTCAGAAAAATATATTATAATTTATCAGTAAATCTAGAAAAAGTGAAACATTACTTACCTCGAACGCACTCCAATAAATCCACATAATTCTATAAATTTTTTTCCAAAAATTTTGTTCGTAGATCATATCACGATATTCCATGATCAAACATCCACAATCCTATACAAAATCAATTTTAATAATTAGAAAGAATACGAATACCATATTTCAATGATTTAGATTGGGTCCGATCATCTAATTTCATCTAATCAAAATCTAATTAGGACCTAAACGATCCAAGGTTTGACTATTAGATCAAATCGGATAAGAAGTGATAGGATCGAGGTTTCTTCATTGATTTCATAAAATCAAGTGGAGAGAGAAAATCAGAGGAGAGAGAATTCATGAGGTACAATTCGAATTGATCAGGTGACACAATCCAACATTACGATTGATCCAATATCTCAATTGGTGAAATCAACATGATCAAATCAAGTCATGGCTAGATCGAAATTATGGATAATCAAATCTAAAGATTCATGGTCTGATTAAGGTGGGTGCCAGTACGCTGTCTGACAATCATGGATCAGGATTCTTCATTAAAATCAGATCAAGACTATTAAAAGAAATTTTTTCATTCACTAATCTTTTTAGGGAGAGAATCAATCAAGAGAGAAAATATTTTAGAGAGAAAAATTCTAGAGAGAAAAAATTTTAGAGAGAGAAAACTCATCTTGAATTCTTCAGATAATATGATTCAACAAATCTGATCGATCGAATCGATTCATGCTGAAATTATCATGTGGATAATTTAATAAAATTATAAAAATTAAAATTTAAAAATACCTAATTTGATCAAAGTGGGTGTCGGTATACCGTCCGACGATCACAGATCAAAAATCCATCACGATGATCATTTAAATTTATCATCATTCTTCTCAAAATTTTAAAAATCTTAGGAGAGAGAAATAATCTAGAGAGAGGATTTTAGAGAAAGAAAGTCCAATTCTAGAGAGAGAAAATACTAGTTCAAGTTGAAGGGGAGAGAGGGAAGAGAGAGAAACTCTCTTTCTCATATTTTATTATTTATATCATTATTTATTAATTAATTTAATAATTTTTTTTCTTTTCTTTTCTCTCTCTTTTTTTTTCTTTTTCTTCACGGAAGAGAGAGGAGAAAATCTTATTTATTATTATTATATTATTATTATTTTATTTTTCTTCTTTCTTTTTTTTTTCTTTTTTCTTTTTCCTTTTTCTTTTCTTTTTCTTCTTTTTCTTTTCTTTTTCTTTTCTTTTTCTTTTCTTTTCCTTCTTCTTCTTTTCTTTTTCTTTTTTTCTTTTCCTTCTTCTTCTTCTTCTTTTCTTCTTTCCCGTGGGTTTCTTTTGGGCCAAAACAGGGACCGTGAGGTCCCCTCGATGATGTTCCGACCGACGGTGCAACCATCATGAGACGGCCGTCGGTAGGAGGAGAGGCGACCCGACGGCAAGAGGAGGCCAAAATCGGTGGTCGGTGGTGACCACCGGCGACGGAAAAACGGCAAAAAAGAAGGTTCTTCCGCAACAAAATCCGGCGATTTCGGTCGCCGGCGAGCGTGCACATCGGCACGGGAAGGAGGGGAGAGAAGAGAGGAAGGGGAGGAGGCTTACCTTCGATGCCGGCGAAGCTTTTCGGACGAGCAATTGGACTGGCACAGAGACGATCTTTCGTGGAAATTTTTCCAGCGATTGCCGTCGATCGGGCTTAAAATCTTCGGTGGAAGGAAGAGAGGAGAGATCTCCTCCTTAAATAGAGCCGGAGAGAGCTCGTCTTCGACTCCGATTGGGAGCCGGCGAGAGGAGGAATCTCCTGTTTTCTATTTTTTTTTTGTTTGGGCTTTGGCTGGGATTCTGGCATGGATTGGGCCGTCACATTCTTCCCCTCTAAAAAAAATTTTGTCCTCGAAATTTTTCTTGCTTGAGTCTTCATAGTTTCTTACTTGAATCTCATCCACAAATATTTCAATAGTCTAATTCTTGATATGAATTCATTCTTAAATCATTTCATAAGAAAAAAGTCAGTATATTAATATTGATTTGAAACGGAACCATTCATTTTCTTATTTATCAAGATCAATATCTCAAAGATTTTCAATGTTTCAAGATTTCGAAATTATGATCTCATTTTCTGTAAAATAATGTTCAATATCTCATGACTCAAATCAAATCTATCTCTTGTGAATAGAAGAAGGTCAATACTCTATTCTTGCATAAGAACTTCATTCATCATCATTCATTTTTTTATTTATTTATTTTAAAATATGAACCACTCTTAATTTCAACCCATCATAAGATAAGAAAACATACTTCTATGAATCATTTGATGATATCCTAATTAATCAAAATTCAAAAATATTTTCTCTTATTCGTACTTTCAAAGATTGAAGATTTATCATTTTAATCTCATTCTCAAACTTTTGATATTTTATTTCTCGATGCAACTTCATCATTAAGTCATTTCATAAAGATCAATATCACCATTGTTGATTGAATCAATATCACTATTTCTAGTCATTAAAATTTTCTTACTCAAACTCTCAAACTCTTAAATATTCTAATTTTTGAAGCAAATTTTATCATTAAGTCATTCCATAATAAAAATCAATAACTCAAAAATTGATCTAAATCAAAATTATATTTTTCTTATAATCAAAATCAATGTCTCTATTCTAAGTAAGTATATCAATTTTTTTTATCTAAACATTAACAACTCTTAATTAATCGATTCATTATCAAATTAAATTATAAATAACTCCAATCCATCTTTTGTAGAACAATCGTCAATATCAATAGATAACCTCAATATTTTTCATTCAGTCAGAGAAATAATAATGATCAAAAGAGTTCTAACTTCAAATTTCATTATACCCTGGAGATAAATATTTGAGTATAATAATCTAAGATCAAAATCATCATTCGATAAATAATTTTAAATTCTTCATAGTAATTAGAGAATTATAAAATTTAACTCTAGGATAGAAAAAAATTTATCTCTAAATATTCTAAATCTAAAATCAAAAATCAAAGGTCTACTCATTCTAGAATTAGGATGCTAATTATTTTTGTAGCATAGTAGGTGGAAGCTCTACTTTTGAAAATCATATTAGGGATATCCAAAAATAATTTAAAATTTTAAAATATTATTCTTTCTAATATCAATAAATTTTTTGTATCAAACCTATCATCTATCATAATTCTTTAACTCAAAGGGTCAACATTCCTGACTTACTCAAAGTAGTCCAGATTACCATGCTTCCGCTGCTCACTCTGATCTAACAATCAAACTTTCTTAGGTTCATCAAAAAAAGTTTGATCAAATTATTTTTTTATCCTAAAATTTTAAATTTCAATTGAAATCAAAGATTAACTTTCGATTCTCATTTATATCTTTACTGGTGTACAATAATCTTGATTAACCTTTGAGTCCAATATCATATTTAAACCATCATATAGATTTACTATAATCAATATGAATCAAATCTCAATTCTTATATCAATTCAATTCGATAATTTTCAAACTAAAAATCTTTATAAGTCAAATTAATGAAGAAAAAAAAATCCTTCGATGCTCCACCAAATTTGGACATAATCTTAATATATAAGAACTTCAAATCATTATTTATTTTTTAAATTTCTATCATCAGGATCTTCAATATCTATCATCAGGATCTTCAATATCTATCAAATATCCTTTCATAACAATCATACAAGCTTCAAAAAAATCAAATCTCCATTTAATAGTAGATTCAATTAGGGACCTCATTAACAAAAGCAAAAGAACTCCATATCAATTCCTAAATTCTAAATTTTTAAATTGTAAATTCACATGGATCTCTTAATCTGAAATAAATATAAATCAGATCTTTTATCTTAATCTGAAGATATCAATTTTTTATTAACAACTTCAATAATAATATCAGAAAATCTCTTGATCAACTTAGATACGAAATCTTTAAATTGAAATTTCATACACATCATGTAGTCTTTAAGAGACATAATAAGATCCATTATCTAGATCTAAGGATGATGATTAAAGATTCCAGTACGATGAATATTCTACAACCTCATAATCGATTTCATCAATAAGAAATAGGTTTCTTCGTAATATTCTCAAATATGCATTCATTCTAATATGTCACTTTATATATAATCCACATACCAAATTTAATTTCGATAAATATTCCAATCAAGCATCATAAAAGATTTTTCTTAGTCCATCCTGAAACAATATTTTATCATCAAATCTTTATCTTGTCAATAATAGTCAACTTCTCAACTAAAAGTAATATCATAGTATTATTCTCACATCGAATTTGAACTTACGATTCACTTGAATAACCAATGATCAATTAATAACCACAATACACAATAAAATTTTATGTCAATCCTTTTATGATTACTTTCGATCAAGATCTAACTAATCATATCATGATCAGTAGATCATCCATCATATTTCAAATTCTATATGTCATAATCTCTTGTAATCCTTTCATACATAATCTCAATGTTTAATCAAAATTTATAAATATTTCTTCCACTACAATCATCAAAGATCTACTATAATGTCCCTGATGTCTATCCACTTACATCCATTCTATATCTGATTCTATGTTTCATAATTTATTCACTTATGCTTTGATACCACTTTAATTGTCATGCCCCCGACCCGAGATTGCGAATCGAGGGTCATGGCAACCGCCGCATACTTATAGAAAATTTTTTTCATAAGCATGCAAGGCATCTTATCATACTATCCTAAAACAACAGTGGAATAATTAGTCAACAATTTAAATATAAAATATAACGACCTAAATTTTTTTTTTTAATATCTCAATAAATTCAACAATGATTCATAGTCCTTACATCAAATTCAATAAGACTTTCAATCAAAAATAAAAGTATAGAGATTCTGCTTCTGTTCACTCTTTCATTCATATCTTGTATCATCTTAATTCCTCAACATCTGTAAAAATAGTAAAAATAGGAGGTAATGAGCTAGACAGCCCAGTAAGCAATGATCACTTCTCAACAGATTTCATCAGGTATTTAAGTAAATAATTATTTATAGAAAATAAGCATATAGAGTTCATCAATTCAAAATCAATTTCAATTATGCAACATAATTCATGCCAAATTCATTTTTTTTTCAAAATTCAAGTTTCTTTCCAAATTTCAATTTCTTTCGTTCTTAAATTCTTTTCGTCAACCATGAGCTATGACCATATTTTTCCTGTGGCAGGGTCATAATATCGCGTATCTGCTTGCGGTAGGCTACGAATCATCTGGCAGTCATGTCCTTCGAAACCGCTGGTCTCGTTGGTGGTTTGTCGCTGGTCTCTCTAGCGACATGTCGCTGGTCTCGCTGGCGACATAAACCCTTAAGACAATCAATTGCCAACATATATGCCCCCATTAGCGGGGTCCTTTACATAGTCAGGTTGTCAATTCATAATGTTTCTTATATCATAATTCTTCATAAATTATATTTCATATTCTAATTTCGATAATAAAATATATAATCATGTAGTATCGAAATCAATCAATGTAGTGCATCATAAAATCAATATGTTCAATCATGCTTCATCATAACATTTCAAATAAGATATTTTTATAACAAAATACCATTCATCCAATTCATGCATCGTTTCACAAATCATGTCAGAAAAATATATTATAATTTACTAATAAATCTAAAAAAAATAAAATATTACTTACCTCGAACTCACTCTAATAAATCCACATAATTTTATAATTTTTTTTCTAAAAATTCTGTTCGTAGATCATATCACGATATCCCATGATCAAATATCCACAATCCTATACAAAATCAATTTTAATAATTAGAAAGAATACGAATACCATATTTCAACGATTTAGATTGGGTCCGATCATCTAATTTCATCTAATCAAAATCTAATTAGGACCTAAACGATCCAAGGTTTGACTATCAGATCAAATCGGATAAGAAGTGATAGGATCGAGGTTTCTTCATCGATTTTATAAAATCAAGTAGAGAGAGAAAAATTAGAGGAGAGAGAATTCATGAGGTACAATTCGAATTGATCAGGTGACACAATCCAACATTACGATTGATCCAATATCTCAATTGGTGAAATCAACATGATCAAATCAAGTCATGGCTAGATCGAAATCATGGATAATCAAATCTAAAGATTCATGGTCTGATTAAGGTGGGTGCCAGTACGCTGTCTGACAATCATGGATCAGGATTCTTCATTAGAATCAGATCAAGACTATTAAAAGAAATTTCTTCATTCACTAACCTTTTTAGGAAGAGAATCAATCAAGAGAGAGAATATTTTAGAGAGAGAAAATTCATCTTGAATTCTTCAGATAATATGATTCAACAAATCTGATCGATTGGATTGATTCATGCTGAAATTATCATGTGGATAATTTAATAAAATTATAAAAATTAAAATTTAAAAATACCTACTTTGATCAAAGTGGGTGTCGGTATACCGTCCGACGATCACAGATCAAAAATCCATCATGAGGATCATTTAAATTTATCATCATTCTTCTCAAAATTTTAAAAATCTTAGGAGAGAGAAATAATCTAGAGAGAGAATTTTAGAGAGAGAAAGTCCAATTCTAGAGAGAGAAAATACTAGTTCAAGTTGAAGGGGAGAGAGGGAAGAGAGAGAAACTCTCTTTCTCATATTTTATTATTTATATCATTATTTATTAATTAATTTAATAATTTTTTTTTCTTTTCTTTTCTCTCTCTTTTTTTTTCTTTTTCTTCACGGAAGAGAGAGGAGAAAATCTTATTTATCATTATTATATTATTATTATTTTATTTTTTTTCTTTCTTTTTTTTTCCTTTTTCTTTTCTTTTTCTTCTTTTTCTTTTCTTTTTCTTTTCTTTTCCTTCTTCTTCTTTTCTTTTTCTTTTTTTCTTTTCCTTCTTCTTCTTCTTTCCCGTGGGTTTCTTTTGGGCCAAAACAGGGGACCGTGAGGTCCCCTCAATGATGTTCCGACCGGCGGTGCAACCAGCATGGGACGGCCGTCGGTAGGAGGAGAGGCGACCCGACGGCAAGAGGAGGCCAAAACCGGTGGTCGGCGTGACCACCGGCGACGGAAAAATGGCAAAAAGGAAGGTTCTTCCGCAACAAAATCCGGTGACTCTGGTCGCCGGTGAGCGTGCACATCGGCACGGAAAGGAGGGGAGAGAAGAGAGGAAGGGGAGGAGGCTTACCTCCGACGCCGGCGAAGCTTTTCCGGCGAGCAATTGAACTGGCACAGGGACGGTCTTCCGCGGGAATTTTTCCAGCGATTGCCGCCAATCGGGCTTAAAATCTTCGGTGGAAGGAAGAGAGGAGGGATCTCCTCCTTAAATAGAGCCGGAGAGAGCTCGTCTCCGACTCCGATTGGGAGCCAGTGAGAGGAGGAGAAGACTCCCCCCTTATTTTCTGTTTTTTTTTTTTTTTTTGTTTGGGCTTTGGCTGGGATTCTGGCATGGATTGGGCCATCACAGTATCACTCTTCATCAATCTCCTCAACTATTTTATGACAATATTAGTGCTCTTCACATGTCCGTCAATCCCATGTTCTATACTCGCTTCAAACACATGGAGCTCGACTATCATTTTGTTCATGAAAAGGTTGCTATGGGTACTCTTGTCACCCAACACATCTTTTCATTGTCTCAACTGATGGACATCTTTACAAAGCCTCTACCAAAGCAAGCATTCAGCTTACTTTGAGCCAAGCTGGGAGTCCATGTTTATTCTCCCTCCAGCATGAAGGGGTGTGTTAAGGGAAAGTACCCATTAGATTCTGATGATGTTAAGGAAAGTAATTCCTTAGATTCTGAAAATGTTAAGAAAACAAATTTCTTAGATTGTGGCTATATTGAAAATGAAAATCAAGAGTCAATAATATGAATATGTGCTATAAACAGTTTCTAATTTTACTCGCATTTAACTATAATTTTATTTAAAATTTTTCGTGTACTTAGTTGGCATTGCTATATATAATCATTGAGATATCAATAAGCAAAAAAAAACATCTTGCTTCCCTCATTTGTTTATTCAAAAATCTTCATCTACTATCTCTTATCGTCGCCCACCTCCCTCCTGCCATTAGTATTTTTTGTCACCGACTCATGCAATGCACAAATTAAGCAAAGGGAGGAGAAAGATGTTTGAAAAAAAACTCCTAAACTTTCGAAGAAAAAAACTGCACCAGTCATTTGTGCCATCATGAAATAGCCCTAGAGTTCTACAAAACTACCTGCTCCACCTATGCACAAGATTAGCTATAGGTTGCCGAATTTTGGGCATCTATGTTGAATCAGATGGTCAGCATCTTTTTTTTGTTAAATGATATTTCTACCCTTAGAACCACGGTAGCAAACTACTTTTTTTCTTGAGCCATCAGGGGCAAAGATGGTATTTTGATCCCTAGTAAATCACTAATGTGAATATTGGCAAGTTGTGAAGTGGATCCTTCAGTATTTGAAGGGAACATAGAATTTTAGCTTATCTTTTTGAAGCTCTTTTTTGGATGTTCTTGGTTATTTTGATGCAAATCATGCCGGTTTTAGGGAGACTAGTAGGTCTAATACTAGACATATTTTTATAGTTGGTGATGGTGCAGTAAATTGGATATGAAGGTTGCAAGACATAGATGCATTACCATGCACAGAAACTAAGCATGTTGCCTTGACAAAAGTGACAAAGAAAATGATTTGGTTAAGGGCTTGATCAGCTTGGAGTGATATAGGAAAGATATGTTGTGTATTGTGATAACTAAAATGACATCCATCTTGCAAAGAGTGTAGGTTATCACTCCCGGGCAAGGCACATAGGTATCCGATAGTATTTCATTTGGTTTTGAAGCACCATGACTTCCAAGAGTATAAGATATATACAAAGAAGAACCTTGTTGATATACTTGCAAAGATTGTGCCCCTTGATAATAATGAATTTTGGAGGTGTTCTGAGATTTTAGAGACATAGCTCGAATGGATGCTAAATAATGCATGTAAGGGCCCATTCTTTTGTAGATAAATGTCATGAGAAAGTTGATCAATTTTTTTATTGATCAATTTATCTATATTCTCATACTTTTCAAGATAAATAAGCTATTTTTCTATGGATAATAAAGTAAAATCTTATCCACCTAGAGGATGGCTAAATCATTTTTTCATCAGTCAATAAAGTAAGCATTTAATTTTATTTCTAAAATACTCCATCCTCATTTTCAGTACCTTCATCATTCAATTTTCAATAACTCAGTCATCTACTTTCTTCAAATCTAAAATGTATAAAAGGGTATTATGAAAAATATAGATAAATTTTAGCAACTTATCTAAAAAAGTAGTAATGTAAAAAAATACGAGTAACATATTTTCAAGCCACTTTCTCATATGTAAAAGAATATAGATAAATTATTTTTCTATCTAAATATTATCTAAAAAATATTTATTCAGAAAAATATAAATTTAGAGATAAATTTTTTATCCACAAAGAAACAGATAGAAAAGTTGCATGAAGAATATAGGCCGGTTACTTATAAAGGTCTTCAAGTGGGAGATTGCTGGGTTTTGGAATATCCAAAAATAGCCCATGTTGGTCCAGCCAGATCCCCTCTGCTCCCCATTAAAGACTTGTTTGGTTCGTAGAATGATGAGGGAAGTATGGTCAATGGAGAAATGGAGCAAAGTCTTATCTTTGTTTGGAGACTTGGAGTGTTCAAAGAAAAAGATGGGAAAATAGTATTTCTATGGGAATAAAGTTCCCATATTTCATGGGAAAGAAGAGTCCAAATGGGATATGAAAAAGTCTAATTCCCACGGGCTGAGACTTGGGATAATTTTTTTTAGATGTGTTCTTAAGTTTTTAGATAGAATGGAGTAAGTTTTATCTTTATTAGGAATATAGTAGAGATTCTACGTAACTTTTCAGAAAAAATAGATACTCAACTAATCATAAATCGTTTTGAAATATGTACTTTTTTATGATCAACCAAATATGCAAAAACTATTTTCTTAAGGATGGCAACGGATTGGATATGAGTCCGAGTAGCTAATACCCCTACCTCTCATAATTAAAAACCATATACCCATTTACCTATCTCAGGTCAAGTTGAGTTGGGTCAGGTAGAAATGAGGTGTGGGTCAGCTCGGGTGGGAGAATTCATCATACGAATATTGTAATATAATTATAATTTTGAAAAAAAAATTTAGATTAAAATTATATTGGATCTAATTTGAAACAGAATATATTATTATTTATATTTGACTTGAATTTATTTTGGATATTTTTTTCTAGAATCTATATCTATTGTGAATTTTAAAATCCATTCTATTTGGGTCAAATCAAATATTTGATGGGCCAGCTAAAATTGTCATTCCTACATTGTCTTGGATATTATATACCATAGTATCAACTTCCTAGAAAAATTATTTTAGCGAGGAAAATTCTTTTCTGCAAACCAAACGACTCCTGAACATAAGCTCTTTCCCATTGTTATTCCTCGCATTAGATCCGGACTGTTCCAAGGACTTCAAAATTGTTGCTAGTGTTTTTGTTTATAGAGGGCTGAAATGGAACAGTTCAGTAAAAAGCAACGAGAGAGAGGGAGAGAGTTGAAGAAAGGGGCAGCTCATTTCCTCGGGTTCTCTTAGACTATTCGGAATCTAAATCAAAAATAAGTTAGTTGTCATCCTCATGGGGTTTTTAGAGAGCTGTAAGAAACTTTGTAGTGATCTTCGTTGATATATATGTAGGAGGTGTTTGATTGAGAAGAGTGGGGGTCTGAAATCGAAATGAATGACTCACATTCCAACCGTTTGGTTAGGAGGAGTCCCATTTCGATTCTGATTGTAGAATGAAATGGGAATGGCTCAATCTATATAGAACTCAATCTTTACTCTCCTCTATGAATTCAAATTTTCATTTCAATTCTGATTTCGATTTCAATTCCGATCACGAACCAAATGTTTCGGAGGATTTGACCATTCCGATTTTAATTCTAAACCATTCTGATTTTCATTTCTATTCCGATTTCGGTTACGAATCAAATGCCTCCGTAATTTCTCGATATGAAACGCCCTTTGCATTGTTCTCCCGCGAATACTGGTCTTAGATTTCAGAGAATCACATAAAGCTTGGCGTTTATTGGTGTTTGATTGTCTCTCTTATGGTGTGGCTAATTTCTATTATGATTTGTGTAAGATCGCATTCATGTCTACCACGTATGTTTAGAACTTAAAAGGCACTTTCATGGTAGAGCAAGTAGGATCCACCCTCACAAGACCCGGTTTCACTTGCTTTCTTCCCATCTCCTCTGATGTTCCTAAGTTGCTTACACTGTTAATGTCAGATTCAAAGTAGGCTTATAATTCTTTTCTTTTGCAGATTTGGGATGGCCCAGATTTGTGAGGTTGTTGTGGTGGTTCGAATTGACTGTATGTGCTCTCCATTGTAGGTCTGCAGATCTCTACAGTTGTTTCAGAGGAGATCGGTTTTCTTCCTTCTTTTCCTTTGTTTTGTTGAGCTGGTTGCTTATTTTGTTCCCATTTCGTTACTCAAAGAATCTAGTGGCGGTCAAAGAAATATTAATAAAGATTTTTAACCTGACTTCGTCCCAGTTTCGTAATCTCTATGAGCTGTTTCAGCTTGACCAGAACAATGGTTAGGCAGATCTATCCTAATTTTGACCGGCCCACAGTAAAAATATGAGGATCTTTAGAGGTCAAGCTGTACCCGGGTCACCCGTGCTTGGCATTATCTTATGCCCGATTACTGCACGCGGAAAGACATTGACTTGAAGTACCTCCCTCACGGAATTCATGGACGACCCATGCAAGGAAAAAATTATTTGTGGTCACACGAAGCTTTTCCTTCCCCAATCCCTTGTATTCCAACCAGAGAAACCGGAGACATGCTTTCCCAGCTGCTGGTGATTCTTGATCTGCTACTATGGATGACACCTTGCTCATCATCGAACCAGATCGATCCATCAGTACTAAATACAGATTCCCCTCAAGTACGTTGCAAAGACATTGATGTTTTCTATCCCTTTGGATACTACAGCGCAGCTCTTAGTGGCTTTGAGCTACTCTGCAGTACCAGCGAATCAGGAAATTTTTCGATGCTACCACTGAAGAGTGGTACTTACCGGATCAAAAGCATCTCCATGGAAGGTGAAGTGAGCATCTATGCTGGAGCCATTGCTGGTCGCTGCGATGATCGCAAGACCATGAACCGAGGATTGGGTTTGATCAACTTAGATGGGAGCCCCTACACATTATCAGACAGGAGAAACAAGCTGACAGCAATAGGCTGTGATGTCATGGTATTGCTTCGAGGCTCCAGAGGGCCTGGCAACCTGATGAGTGGTTGTGTTTCGTTCTGCGACACGCCGGGCAACGTGATCAATGGGTCTTGCTCTGGCTTGGGCTGTTGCCAGGCTGCCATCCCTAAAGGCATCAAAAGCTTTGACATAGAGTTCAAGAGGATAGAAGACGACCTGGTGTTTTGCTCTGCAGGACAGAGGAATGGAGACAACACTAGCTTGAGGGGCCACAGCTCCAATCTATGCAGCCAGGCCTTCTTGGTCGATCAGGAAGAGTTCGAGTTCTCTCAGGCAAACCTCTCATCCATTCTGCCAGATGAAACTAACCATGTTGTTGTGTTAGACTGGACAATTGGGAATGAGAGGTGTGAAGAAGCAAGGAGGATGCCAACCTATGCTTGCAAGCAGAACAGCCAGTGTTATGATTCACCCAGTGGGGTTGGCTATCACTGCAATTGCAGCACAGGATATCAAGGAAATCCTTATATTGAAGATGGGTGCCAGGGTATGTTTTGCTGCATCTTCAATCCCCTGGATCATCAATAAGTGCTGCATATTATTCTAATTAGTGTTTCAGCTCCTTTGATCTCTTGCTTCCACTTTTCTTCTCCCTTGAGTTAACTAACTGTAGGTTTTCGATCAGAGGGAGTTTGGATCCTCTTCCAATATGCTGTTTAATTGGAGAGATTCAGTTCGAATCACCTTCCATCCTTGTAGTCTGCAATAATGTAGATTACTTGAACTAGACAGGTTATTGCATTGGAATGGTGAAGAGGATTCAAAGTCTTCAGGAACTTCTAGTTAAATCAGGCCAATGGGTTGAAACTGGGGCAAGTAGATGGAATGGAACTGCAAAACATTCTATGGGCATGACTTGACTATGCGCTGCCCAACAATTAGAGTAGGCCCATAAGGGGAACGTAATGTAGTGACTTTTCTCTGACATTGATGTAGCAATTTGCCTTGCTCTTGTTTCTAGTCCACCTTAAAATTTTACTCTGCCAAATAATTCCTTGTTGATATTGACTACTTTGTCTTCTTGATTGACTTGCCAGATGTTGACGAGTGCAGTGACCAAAAAACCAACCCCTGCGCGGGACATTGCATCAACATACCAGGGAATGTTTCATGCATCTGTCCATCAGGCACAAGTGGTGATGGTAGAAAGCAGGGAAGTGGCTGCAAGAAGATCTTTCACCTAGAACTTGCTCTAGGTAATATATTCCAACTTAGCCTTGTAAGATTTGCCCAAAGATGGAGGATGATCTTATTGATTATTTATCGAGGAAATGTGTTAGAGAAAGTTATGGACATCATGATTGATTGTGAGACACACTGACACATTAACTGACTAGACTACATGAGTCGAAGAGGATTTATTTTTTAAATGGCAAAAAACCATGTTGAGTCTCATGTTTAATTTTTTAAGCCTGAAATATATTGATCTAGAAGGATGTTGAGACTAAATGTGGACTACGGAGATGACTGGATAGGATCAAAGAGCGAGATTTGCTACATCAAAAAATCAAATCACATGCTAGAATTTCAGAGGCTATAACTTAGCTGAACAACATCTGATCTTTTTTTTTTTTTTTTTTTCTGAAATTAGATAAATTTTCAAGCTCTCTGATGTTGGGTGTGGTACACTGAGCGATAAAGGCCAAATTCTATTGTTTGGATCTCGAATCAAGACAATTAAATCAAAAATTTCCTTTTTGGAAAAGATTTTAACTGGACGTATCTCAAGACAAAGTTGATGTAGGAATCGAGTCTACCTCCTATAGGATTTTAATTTCTATGATTGTTTCCATTTATCATATTTAATATAGAAAAATTATTTTCTTTTTCAGCTAAAAGAGGAATCTGACCTGAATTGTGCAATGACGGGACTCACTAGTATATATAGAGTTTATCTATCTCAGCTTGAGTTGGATTAATGAAAGAAAAGAGACCTAAACCCTACTTTGCCAAGCTTTCTATTTGTTTCCTATGTTTTTCTTGAGAAATCCGAGTAGAGCAACTTGAGAGAGTTACTTCCTTTTGCCTGATCAGATCATCTAAAGCTCTCCTATGTTAAGGTTTCAGGTTTAGATGTTTGGTTAAGATGTTAAAAGGGTTTAGGTTGCTAGAGGTGGTCAAGTTGCAAAATTTTACCCAAATAAAAAGCTTACAGGATATTACTTTCATCTCCAAAAAATAGATTTTGCATTATTGGCTGGTTGCATTATTATGTACAAGGAAAAGGTGAAATGGCCTTAATTTACTGCTAAAATTCTAGGGGTGGAGCATATTAGTAATGCATGTAAAGAAATCAGCAACTAAAGAGAATAATATCAATGCTGTTTTAGCTGCAAGTAAAACTTCATCTGAAACTTATGAGTGCTGCTATGTTTTGTCTTTTTTTTTTTTTGAGAAACCATTCTTGAGGGGATGGTGGGTTGCTTTGTCATTATGGTTCTTGTTTAACTTTTTTCCTTTAGATCCATCAACAATATCTAATTGATATATCGATCATGGTAGTAAATCAGCATTATGTTGTAGAGGGCATTCTGTCCTTGTTTACACATGGAGATGGCACACCAGCTGACATATATAATCAAGTGTTTGACAATTAAGATGATATCTGATTTTGTGCTTTGTGCATGATACCTATTTTAAGGAATCAGATTAGGCTACTATTCTAATAAAAGCAGCAGTCTTATGGTGTCGGTATCATCTCACTAGCAATATGAAGTCTCCCAACATGAGACTTCCTTCAGTGCTTGTGGATGAACCAGCAAAAGAGCTTAAAGATGAATATCTGGATGCTTATGTGTAGGTATGGGGCTAGTGTTGCTCCTTAGATTGATTTTGATGATTACAAATCAGTTGAAGGGGTACTAATATTTCTCACTTGAAAAATTCTTATTGCTCTTCAGGGGCAAAATTATAATTTTACCAAAATCCTGATTTGATAGTATCAAATGATAGAACAAAAGATTTGTGATCCAATGGTGAAAACTTTATTGATTTTGGACTTGTATTTTGAAAGATATGCATGATTGAAAATCATGAGTCGACTCATGAGTCGACTCATGGCACATGAGATGACTGGCACGCTGAATTTTCTGGCCGGCACAGACTTGGCATACCCTGTGAGTCGACCCATGAGTCGACCCCCAAGGCATGAGTCGACCTCTGCGGATCTTTTTGCCAGTTTTACAGAACCATGGATCCCGTTCACTTCTGTGACGATTTTTCACAGAGGTCGACCCATGAGTCGACCCCCAGGCATGAGTCGACTCATGAGTCGACCCCTGTGACGGGATTTTTTCGCAACGGCTAGTTTTTAACCCATTTTAAATGCTTTTAATGCTCATTTAATGCAGTCTAACGGCTCTTTTTCAGCCTAGAATGTTTTCCACTATTTCTTAAAGCTATAAAAGGACAAAAATGTGGAAATCAACAAGAAGAACAAAAGAAAGAAAAAAAAACATCAAGAAGAGAGATTTTGAGAAAGAGATTTCAAGCAAACTTTTCAGCCCTAGCAAAAGCTCACTCAAACCATTCAAGAAGCCTTTGATTCAAGCTCACCAACTCCTCAAGTGCACATTCTAGTCTCCAACCTCCTTGAGGAAATCAAAAAGGATCTTCTTCGCTTTGAGTAAAGTATATTTAAAGTCATATTCGCTCATTAAAGGAGCTTTCTTGTGCTATTCATTGTTATACTTTGTTTGTGTTATTGTTTTTATTTTAGAAGGGTTCCAAAACAAGGGAAGGTTGATCCGAATCTTGAATCGGAGTGTATAGGGTTGGCTTGTACCCGAAAAATAAGTGGACTAGCTTGAGATAGCTAGAGTCGGAGTTTTCGACATTTGTATTCGGGTTGAATACAAGATTAGTGGATTGGAATTTCCAAGTAGGAGCTTGGGGAGTGGATGTAGGTGCAAGGTTGGCACCGAACCACTATAAATCCTTTTGTTTGGTGTGTGTCTAATTGTTCTTCTTTATCTCTTCATTATTCTCTTGCATTCTTGCTTTTGCTATTAGCCTTGAATTAATTCTACTCTCCCTATTTATTTAGCATTGTCAAACACCTCACATAAGTCATAAGTTAAGCTTAAAATTTTTTAGAAACCCAATTCACCCCCCCTTCTTGGGTTGCATAGCTGGGCAACAAGTGGTATCAGAGTCTGGTGCTCTAGCCCTACTTTGATCTAAACAATCAAAGAGCCAAAGATCTATAGCAACTCAAGTCGGCACTTCTCTAGTCGAGGGGCAATCTACCAACCGACCTCCACTTTTCAATGGGTCTAATTACATGCTTGTGCATAAATAAAGGAGTCTAAAATCAACATGCTTGTGCATAAATATGAATTGTTTAAAATGGAGCATGATGAGTCCGTAACTGGAATGTTTACTCGCTTTACTGATATTATTAATGGTTTAAAGAGTCTTGGTAAGTCCTATACTAACAGTGAGCTTGTAAGAAAGATTCTCAAGTCCTTACCAAGAACTTGAGAAGCCAAAGTGACTGCCATCCAAGAAGCTAAGGACTTTAACGTTCTACCCTTGGAAGAGCTTCTTGGATCATTGATGACTCATGAGCTAAGCATGAAGCAACATCAAGAGGAAGAAGTCAAAAAGAAAAGAATAATTGTCCTCAAATCCACAGCTCCACCAGATGAAGAAACTAATGACACTGAAGATGAAGAACAGGATAAAGAAATGGCACTCATTACCCGAAGATTCAAGAAATTTTTGAGAAAAAGGAAACAAGGGATGAGGAAGAGGCCATTCACAAAAAGGAAACAGAGCAAAGAAAAAGAGAAAGACCAACCCCTTATCTGCTACGAATGCAAGAAGCCGGGACACTTCAAATCCGAATGCCCACAACTGAAGAAAGGTCCCAAGAAGTATAAGAAGAAGGCCATGATGGCCACTTGGAGTGCGAGTGATGACTCAAGCTCCGACAAAGAAAACTCAACCGAACAAGCCAATCTGTGCCTTATGGCATATGAAAATGAGGTAATTTCCAAAACTCCTAGTGACTTTACATTTGAAGAATTACATGAAGCTTTTTATGATTTAGTTGATGAATTAAAGAAACTAAGGATGAAGAACAAAGATCTAAAATTGAAAAATCAATCTTTATTGAAACAAAATGAAAATATTTCAATTGAAAAATCCACCCTGCTTCAAGAAAATCAAAGTTTAAAGAATGAAATTGCCAAGCTAAAATCAATAGTAGAAAAATTCACCTTGAGTTCAAATAAACTTAATATGATTCTTGATAATCAAAAAGCCGTGTATGATAAGGCTGGACTTGGCTATAACCCCTTGAAGAAACAAAAATATCTGAAAAATATTTATGTAAACTCTTTAAGTAATAAGTCTTCTAATATTACTTGCTTCAAATGTGGTAGAGTAGGACATAAGTCATACACTTGCTTCTCTAACAAGTCTGCAAACTCAACTGTAAAAAAAATATGGGTTCCAAAAGGAACCATTATGACTAACCAAAAAGGATCCAAGAAAGCTTGGGTACCTAAAACAAAAACTTGACTTTTGCTTGTAGGTGTGTCTAGCATCCCAAGGAGGAAACAGAAAATGGTATCTTGACAGTGGATGCTCGAGACACATGACTGGTGATGAATCCCAATTCATCACTCTTGATGCTAAGGATGGAGGGATGGTCACCTTTGGAGACAATGGCAAAGGAAAGATCATCGGTATAGGTAACATTAGTATCACTCCCTCCAAATACATTGAAAATGTTTTGTTAGCAGATGGTTTAAAGCATAATTTACTAAGCATTAGTCAATTTTGTGATAAAGGATATAAAGTTGTTTTTGAATCGTCTGTTTGCATTGTAACTAGTCCTATTAATGATGGCATTAAATTTATTGGACATAGACATGGTAATGTTTATATGGTAGATTTAAATGATTTAGCCAAAATAAACATGCAATGCCTAGTATCCTTGAATGCTAAAATTAATGAGACTAGTTGGCTTTGGCATCGCAGACTTGCACACATTAGCATGCATTCTCTTTCAAAATTAATTAAGAAAGAATTAGTTCTTGGTTTGCCAAAACTGAATTTTGAAAAAGATAGAATTTGTGATGCATGCCAACTAGGTAAACAAACAAGAGTTTCATTTAAATCCAAAAATATTGTTTCAACCTCTAGACCTTTAGAGCTTTTGCATATGGACTTATTTGGACCTACTAGAACCACAAGTCTAGGAGGAAAATGATATGGTTTTGTAATTATAGATGATTACTCTCGTTTTACTTGGATTTTCTTTTTAGCACACAAAGATGAAACTTTTCATGTTTTCACTAAATTTTACCGAAAAGTCACTAACGAGAAAGGATTTTCAATTCAAAATATTCGAAGCGATCATGGAACTGAATTTGAAAATCAAGACTTTAAAAACTTTTGTGATGAAAAGGGAATTGGCCATAACTTCTCTGCTCCTAGGACACCCCAACAAAATGGGGTAGTTGAAAGGAAAAACAGAACCTTAGAAGAAATGGCCCGTACCATGCTTTGTGAAAGCAACCTTTCGAGATATTTTTGGGCGGAAGCAATCAACACAGCATGTTACATTTTAAATCGTACTTTGATTAGACAAATTTTAAAGAAAACCCCCTATGAGCTTTGGAAAGAAAGAAAACCTAATATTGCTTATTTTCATGTTTTTGGTTGCCGATGTTTTGTGTTAAATAATGGTAAAGAAAGACTTAGAAAATTTGATGCAAAATCAGATGAAGCAATCTTTCTTGGTTACTCCTCCACTAGTAAAGCTTTTAGAGTTTTTAACAAAAGAACTTTAGTAGTAGAGGAGTCCATACATGTTGTCTTTGATGAATCTAACGATCTTCCTTCAAGGAAGAATGAAGGTGTTGATGATGCAGATCCTCTTATAGAAGGAATGAAGGAGATCACTCTGAAAGATTCAACAATTCAAGAGGATAAGAAACATGAAGACAAATAGGATGAGGGAGGTGAAGAACATCAAGAACAACCTCAAGGTACAAATGACCTACCCAAAGAATGGAGGTATGTTCACAATCACCCTAAGGAGCTAATTATTGGTGATCCTATGCATGGGGTAAAAACTCATTCTTCACTTAGAGAAGTATTTAATCATTGTGCTTTTGTATCTCATCTTGAACCAAAAACTATTGAAGAAGCTGAAAATGATTATAATTGGATTAATACAATGCAAGAGGAACTTAATCAATTTGAAAGAAATAATGTATGGACTTTAGTATCAAGACCTAAAAATTATTCAATAATTGGCACAAAATGGGTCTTTAGGAATAAATTAGATGAACATGAAAATGTAATAAGAAATAAAGCAAGATTGGTTGCTAAAGGTTATAATCAAGAAGAAGGAATTGATTTTGATAAGACCTTTGCACCTGTTGCTAGATTAGAGGCCATTAGACTTCTACTTGCATATGCTTGCTTTATGAAATTTAAATTATTTTAAATGGATGTCAAAAGTGTATTTTTGAATGGATATATTGCTGAAGAAGTCTATGTAGAACAACCCTCAGGTTTTGAAAATCATGCTTTTCCTAATCATGTTTTTAAATTAAATAAAGCTCTATATGGTTTAAAACAAGCACCTAGGGCTTGGTATGATAGGCTAAGTAAATTTTTACTAAATAATGATTTTTCAAGAGGTAATGTAGACACAACCCTCTTCATTAAAAGAAATCAAAATGATATGTTAATTATACAAATATATGTTGATGACATTATTTTTGGGTCTACTAATGAATCTCTTTGTCAAGACTTTGCTAAGCTCATGCAGGGAGAGTTCGAGATGAGCTTGATGGGAGAACTGACATTCTTTCTCGGACTCCAAATCAAACAAACAAAGGAAGGAATCTCCATCACCCAAAGCAAGTACACCAAGAAATTACTCAAAAGATTTGGAATGGAGAACTCCAAACCAATTGGCACACCCATGAGCCCCTCATGTAAGTTTGACAAGGATGAAGAAGGTAAATGTGTAGACTTAAAATATTATAGAGGTATGATTGGCTCTCTATTATATTTAACTGCAAGTAGGCCTGATATCATGTTTAGTGTTTGTTTGTGTGCTAGATTTCAATCTAATCCTAAAGAGTCTCACTTGAATGCTGTTAAAAGAATCCTTAGATATTTAAATGGTACTCAAACTCTAGGATTATGGTACTCTAAGGACTCATTAATTGACTTAATAAGATATTCAGATGCTGATTTTGCTGGATATAGATTAGACAGAAAAAGCACTAGTAGAACTTGCCAATTTCTTGGAGTTAACCTAATTTCCTGGTTTAGCAAGAAACAAAATTCGGTAGCACTGTCTACGGCTGAGGCCGAATACATTGCAGCCGGAAGTTGTTGTGCTCAAATCTTGTGGATTAAGCAACAACTCGAAGACTTTGGTATCAAACTTAATGAAACACCCATAAGATGTGACAACACAAGTGCCATAAACCTTACTAAAAATCCAATTCAACATTCAAGGTCTCAACATATTGAAATAAGACATCATTTTATAAGAGAACATGTTCAAAATAAAGATATAATTCTTAACTATGTTTGCACTGAAAATCAATTAGCTGATATCTTTACAAAGGCCCTTAGTGAGGATAGATTCTGTGAAATTAGGAGAAATCTAGGAATTCTTGATCCATTTGCCTAAATATTTCTCCAATTCCAAGGAATCGATATCAAAATTTCTTTGAGCTCAATTTTCATCATCTCTCTTGGACCTAAAAGCTCAAGATTATCATTCTCACAACTTGTCATTGAACAAAATTTCTTCTCCCAAAATTTTGAATTTTTTCAGAATTTATTCATATTTTTTTTTGAAATTTTGTGAATCATGAGTCGACCCCCTAGGGTCGACCCAATGGCATACTTGAAATTCTTGGCCAACTTCCCACGAGTTCTTTTCTTTTTAACTTAAAGCCCGTTCATGAGCCGACCCCTACTTCTTCTTCGTCTTCCTCCCTCCAAGACTCGTCGTCCTCATCTTCGTTCTCTCCAAAACCAAGGATTTAGCCCAAGATCATTCTCCCATCACCTCTCCACCTCAAATCACCCCTAGGGAAAGGAGTTTTTCGCATCTTTCTCCCTTGACTGAAACGATTGGAGCGTGCCCTAGCTTCCACCGTTCTTCTCAAAATCATGATTTCTCTCCACCAAAATCCCTTTCTATCCTCTAGTAACCCTCCTTCTCCTCACCCATTTGATCTTTCGAGTCTCCCTGCCTGCTCTTGTGGTGAGAATGGCACCAAAGATGAAACTCCCTCAAAGAAGAAAATCAGTCCGTGAGCTGGAAGAAGGCGTCTGCAGGAAAAGGCAAGCTTCTCAGACCTCCTCTGCTCCCATTCCGGCTTCAGCGTCTGCACCAGGTCCCTCTCAGTCTCCTCTTAGCCCTAGCAAAATTTCTCTCTCTGACAGAAAGGTAGAAACCGGCAAGAATGTGGACTTTAGATTCTTTGAAAAAGAAGGTTTCTCCTTTGGGTCAAAGATCAAAAATCAAGATTGAAAATTTTACTGTTCTCTCAAGGAAGTTACATATGTAGACTTGGTTAGAGAATTTTATCTAAATCTACACTATGGCAATGGAACAGTAACTTCTACTGTTAAGGGAATTGATATCTGCTTAGATCCTATTATTTTGGGAGAGATTCTACATTTGCCCTGTGAGGGATATTCTAACATGGAACTCCCAGTGAAGGAAGAAGGGATCAATGTAATTTTAGGAGGAACTTTCTTGGGAAGTCTAAATAAATTAGAAGCCAAAATCTTGTCAATTGAAATGAGAATTCTATATCAATTAGTGACAAAGCTTTTTCTCCCGAGAAGTGGTAGACATGACCTCCTTTTTGGCCGAGACATATGTATAATGTTTCATGTGATCACTCAAACTCCCTTAAACCTCCCTGCTTTAATGATTGAGGCCATGAGAGAAACACTGAATAGATCCAAGGCACATCTGCCTTTTGGTATGGCCCTCACACTGGTATTCAGGAGGTTTGGAGTTAGTTTTGAGGGAGAGGCAACTGCTAGGCTTTCTCACGCTGACACCATCAACCAACACACTCTGCACCGCATGGGATTCACTAGGATTGATGGTGGTTGGATCAAGGGTACAGAAAAAAGAGCTGAGGAGAGAGCTGAGGATAGAATTGAGGACAGAGCTGAGGAAGGTCCCTCATCACCTCTCCATGACTTCAGGGCAGCATCTCCAGACATCCAGTTTGTTCTAGATCCAGAGGCTGGCCCTTCAGAGTCCACCAGGAGGCACACACCAGTTCAGCAGTCAGACAGCAGAGCACCTCCCTCAGAGTTCAGATTGGCTGATGATCAGATTGAGTAGATTTCTCAGCGTGTGGCTTCCTTGCTTTCTCGTCAGTGGAGCACTTCTGCGTTTGCACCGGGATCCACATCATTAGATGCATCTGATCAGACCTTGATCCCCCATATCTCCACTGTATTTCAGATGATCACAGATCAGTCAGTTCGGATTCAGCAGCTCGAGGATTACATTTTGAGACTGACTGAGAGAGTACTTGACTTGCAGGGGCAAGTCTTAGCTTTGGCCCATCCTCAGCCACAGGAGTGCACTATTGAGGTCACGACCTAACTGCGGAGGCTGGCAGACTCAGAGGTGTTTTGGAGGGTGGTTTTGATTTCTTGAGGAGAGAGATCGAGGCTCAAGTGAGCATGCTTCTACACAGTTCACTGCACTGCTTCAGTCTGTTTCGAGAGTTCTGAACGTTCTTGATTCCATCAGGCTCTCTCTTGCAGTCCAATCTATGGCCTCTCAGCCTTCAGGATCATCTCGCCCACCTACTCGTGGCAGCACCTCCACTCGTGGTAGAGGCAGACGGGGTAGAGGATGAGTCCTTGGTCGTGATCCATCATCTCCCCACCCCATCTCTGATACATCTGATTCTGATCCATCTAGTTATGAGCTCTACTAGATCCTTGTTGTTAGTCATGTCTGTTGTTCTTTCTAGGATCTGTCATTTGGGCCATGTAATGATGTTAACTAGTTAACTTTTATATTATGGAATATGTATTGAAACAACTATGGTATCAATCATCTTTTAATTATATATCTACTCTTTGTAATGGTATCAATCATCTTTTGATTATATATCTTCTCTTTGTTGCTAATTCATATCTATAATACTCAATGGCATATTTTGTTTTATGATTGCTGTATTCAGGGGGAGTAAACATTAATGATTAGCACAAGAAGTTTGAAGAAACACTAAAGAGAAAATGTATTCAAAAAAGAGGGGGAGTTAACAATGTTTGATGATGTCAAAAAGAGAGAGAGAAATTAAAAAAAAATATCAAAAGCAAGATTATTAAATGACTTAAAAATATAATGAGTGAATTGCTAAGCAAAAGTATCAAAAGAAAGATAAATAAAAGATCTAAAAATAAAATGAGTGAATTGGGAGAAATTAAAATATCAAAAACAAGATTGCTAACAAAATGAATGAATTGCTAAGCACAAAGCAATGAGCAACTTTTAAAATTTCTTCTTAGACATGCTCTGATATGCTTTAAAATTAGACATGCTCTGATACATCTTAAAATTGACATGCTCTGATATGCTTTAAAATTAGACATGCTCTGATACATCTTAAAATTTGACATGCTCTGACATGCTTTAAAATTAATTCTTAGACATGCATTGATACACTTAATTGTTAAACATGCTCTGATACTAAAACTAAATAATCAAATGAGAATGAGCAAATTTTCAAGATGCTAAAAAATTTGAAAACAAGCAAATGAGCAAATGAGATATTTTCAAACACGCAATTTTCAAATCCTAATGTAAATTCTGCTTTGCTCTGATAACAAAAATAAATTTTCTACTCTGATACCAAAATCACATAATCAAATGAGCAAATTTTCAAATCATTAAGCAATGGATAAATTATTATGCAAATGGGCACATGTATCACATGCCAAAAGAATCAATCTTCTTTTCAAGCAAATGCACTTATAAGTTGGTAGTAAATTTTCTATTTATCTTCAAACTACCTATAATGTATTTCATTGAAATTCATGATCATTGATTCATATAAATGCTTTTGTTCAAATATTTTGTCATCATCAAAAAGGGGGAGATTGTTGCTCCTTAGATTGATTTTGATGATTACAAAGCAGTTGAAGGGGTACTAATTTTTCTCACTTGAAAAATTCTTATTGCTCTTCAGGGGTAAAATTGTAATTTTACCAAAATCCTGATTTGATAGTATCAAATGATAGAACAAAAGATTTGTGATCCAATGGTGAAAACTTTATTAATTTTGGACTTGTATTTTGAAAGATATGCATGATTGAAAATCATGAGTCGACCCATGAGTCGACTCATGGCACATGAGATGACTGGCACGCTGAATTTTCTGACTGGCACAGACTTGGCATATCCTGTGAGTCGACCCATGAGTCGACCCCCAAGGCATGAGTCGACTCATGAGTCGACCTCTGCGGGTCTTTTTGCCAGTTTTACAGAACCATGGATCCCGTTCACTTCTATGATGATTTTTCACAGAGGTCGACCCATGAGTCGACCCCCAGGCATGAGTAGACTTATGAGTCGACCCCTGTGACAGGATTTTTTCACAACGGCTAGTTTTTAACCCATTTTAAATACTTTTAATGCTCATTTAATGCAGTCTAACGGCTCTTTTTTCAGCCTAGAATATTTTTCACTATTTTTAAAGCTATAAAAGAGACAAAAATGTGGAAATCAACAAGAAGAACAAAAGAAAGAAAAGAAAGCATCAAGAAGAGAGATTTTGAGAAAGAGATTTCAAGCAAACTTTTCAGCCCTAGCAAAAGCTCACTCAAACCATTCAAGAAGCCTTTGATTCAAGCTCACCAACTCCTCAAGTGCACATTCTAGTCTCCAACCTCCTTGAGAAAATCAAAAAAGATCTTCTTCGCTTTGAGTAAAGTGTATTTAAAGTCATATTCGCTCATTAAAGGAGCTTTCTTGTGCTATTCATTGTTATACTTTGTTTGTGTTATTGTTTTTGTTTTGGAAGGGTTCCAAAATAAGGGAAGGTTGATCTGAACCTTGAATCGGAGTGTTATAGGATGGGCTTGTATCCGAAAAATAAGTGGACTAGCTTGGGATAGCTAGGAGTCGGAGTTTCCG